>NC_026000.2:77592891-77827173 GCF_000442705.2 Elaeis guineensis
TGGACTCATGATCAGAGAATCCTGATTCTCGATCCTAGAGTCCCAGACATGTAGGACTCATAGTCTATGAGCATTAGGACTCTTCATCAGCCATCAGATCAGATAGAAACCTCTAATGTGTGTGACCCATAGGTTCGAACCTAAGCCGGTAGCACAGGAACCAATTCCTGTACTAATCGAAGTGACCATCTAGCAATGGTACCCCGATGACCGGATAGGTCGAATAGTCGCAATCGCAACACTCAGAACCTACGTGAATATGGTTACTGTAATAATCATCCTTTTGACCTCTGTGTTTAGGACGACTCAGGGTTAAACTGTCAACCCTGATTAGATCATCCGAATCGTGCTCAACTCAAACAGTCCTGTGACTCCTCAAAAGACTACCTTGGCCAAGATTTTACTAAATTGAAACACGACTGTACACAGCTCCTAAAACTGGAGTGGTCAATCCCATCTTGACACACGCACCGATAAGTCAAGTACTTGACTACACCAACAGCCTTCCGTCACTGAATTAGAAATTCAGGTAGTCCAGTGCCTAAGTGCAGTGAGTTGCTTGCAAGTCACTGTGGTGGTCTCAGGTCGGAGGGACATTTATACTCATATTCCATCGGAGCAAATCTTGACAGCAGAAATAGCTCCGGAGTCGGTCATGTTCAGTGCAGATATACCCTTACATCTCACCTGTATGCCATACCAGTGTCTCCACACTCATTGGTTTAGAGGACAACCAACCTATATGGCACACAATGACCTATGCTTGATAAATATTGTCGTCCTTGGTAACAACGTATCATTTGATCGCGAACAGATTTAAGGACTAAACGACAAATCCTCCTTTGTCGAGTCTAAATAGTCCTAAAGACTTCACCACAACATAGGAGTTCATTAGAAGATGAAACATTTTGTGATGAAAAATATCAAAATAATTTTTATTAATTCATAATCATGTACATAATAAAATGAGCACAACCGTCAACAGGCTGACGATTGACTTTGGGACACTATTCCCAACACGATGGCCTGGCGATCAATCCAATCCAAGTATTTGCTAATCGGATCATCTAATCTAATCACATATCATACATGCTTGAATTTAGATTTAATTAGATCTAATCACAACCTTAGATCATATTTAAATCAGATCAAAATATATATGTAATATATAAATCAGATTTTATCAAAGAATCAGAACAAACTAGGATAATCTTTTCACTGTAATGGATAAATCCTACAGCAGGGCAATCTTATTTTAGTTTGTGCGATCTATCATTAATTAAATTTAAATCTAAGATATTCACTATTAGATTTAAATAAAATTTAATTTCAGATCTAATATGCACATATAACAAGTCATCATGAATCTAGGCTCCGATATCACTATTGAAAAATGTAGGCCACTATATGCATGTATTTTAAAATTTTTTTAAATAAATTATAGTAAAAAATAACTAGATTAATCATATTAATCTAATATACATATGATCTAATCATCAAATCAATCTACTCTAAGATCTATGACATGATATGTTGTAAATAAAATCTGAAAAATCAAGAGATAAAATCTGCATGCATGGATGTAAGTAGTTAGATCAAATCTATATATAATTTGAGTTCATAACTCAATACTGAATGTGGATTGATGATCATCATTGCTGAGAGATATGGTAAAGAAGATTTTCATTGGTTGCTTACAACTGTACATATGTTCGGCCTCTATGAAAATCCACTCAAAGCTCCAATCTGATCGTCTCCTCGGGAGTACTAGCTCGCACAAAGACCATCTTGTCGACTGATCTAAATCTTTTATTCAAATCTCTTGAATCTTTTTAGAGGTTGAAGAAGGATTTCTGGAGGAGATGATGATAAAAAAGAAGTATGGAGAGGAGACGCTCTTCTCTCTTCTTTTTTTCTCTTCCCAAACACTTAGGAACAAACCCTAGAATTCTAGGTTTTTCCCTCACCCAAAGAGGAGAGGACTCTCCTCTATTTTTCATGTGAAGACCACTTTCTCTTCTCTCTTACACACACACAAAGAGAATAAAACCCTTTTATTTGGCATCCAGTTGTTAGGGTTAGAAGAGTCCAACAATGTTTGGACTTTACATGAGTTGTCGCTCCTTCTTTCAATTCCATGCTAAAAATAAATATTGGATGCCCCAACCAAATATTTTTATGGTAAATCAGATCTCCATTTGATTTTCCCCACCAAAAATTCCTCTCAAAATTGTTGGGAATAGTATCCCAAAGCCAATCGTCAGCCTGTTGATGGTTGTGCTCCTTTTGTATTAGTACATGAATTATAAATAAATAAAAATTATTTTGATATCTTTCATCACAAATGTTTCATCTTCTAATGAACTCCTGTGTTGTGGTGAAGTCCTTAGGAGTATTTAGACTCGATAAAAGAGGATTTGTCGTTAGTCCTTAAACATGTTCCGACCAAATGATACGTTGTTACCAAGGACGACAACGTTTATCGAGCATAGGTCGTTGTGTGCCATAGGGTTGGTTATCCTCATAACCAAAGAGTGTGGAGACACTGGTATGGCATACAGATGAGATGTAATGGTACATCTGCACTGAACGTGACCAACTCCGGAGCTATTCTGCTGTCAAGATTTGCTTCGATGGGATATGGGTATAAATGTCCTCCGACCTGAGACCGTCACGGTGACTTGCAAGCAACTCACTGCACTTAGGCACTGGACTACCTGAATTTCTAATTCAATGACGGAAGGCTGCTAGGTGTAGTCAAGTACTTGACTTGTCAGTGCGTGTGTCAAGATGGATTGACCACTCTAGTTTAGGAGCTGTGTACAGTCGTGTTTCAATTTAGCAAAACCTTGACCAGGGTAGTCCTAGTGAGGAGTCACAGGACTAATTGAGTTGAGCACGATTCGGATGATATCATCGGGTTGACAGTTTAACCTTGAGTCGTCTAAACACAGGGGTCAAAAGGATGAATTATACGGTAACCATATTAACGTAGGTTCTGAATGTTGCGATTATGATTATTCGACCTATCCGATCATCGGGTACCATTGCTAGATGGTCACTTTGATTAGTACAGGAATTGGTTCCTGTGCTACCGGCTTAGGTTCGAACCTGCGGGGTCACACACATTAGTGGTTCCTTCTGATCAGATGGCTGATTATGAGTCTTATGTGTCTGAGACTCTATGATTGAGAATTAAGATTCTCTGATCATGAGTTCCACACATTTTGGGTACAGGATCAAAATTTTAAATTTAAATTTTGAATTTGAAATTTGAACTCTTTGATCAGGGTTTCATATCGATGGTCTTTGATGCCTGATTGCCCATCGGATTTGGACTCAATATTTATGAGAGGTTTAATTAGTGATTTCATCACTAATTAACTCAATTTGATTGAGTAATTATTTTTGGATCAAGTCCAATTGAATTGGATTCAGTTTGGATTGACCCGATTATGTTAAATGTTGACCTAATCGCTAAGGTGGTTTAGTCCCTGATTTGATCAGGGGTTAGGTTTAGTTAATTCCTGATTTGATTAAAATTTTATTGAGCCTAATTAAGCCTAATTAAGTTGGATTTAATTTATTCTAATTGTGCTTAACCTATTTAGATTAGGTGGCTCAATTAGGTTCAAACCACCTTGACTTTTCTCCCTGCCCACCTCACTTCTTCTGTGGATATTTAAATTCATGAGAAGCAACTTCTCGTGAATTTTCTCCACGCAGAAGCCATCCCACACCACCCTTGTGCGCCAAATATCTAGATAAAATAAGTTGGTTGGCCACTCAATTTCAGTGGGAGGATTGAAATTGGCTGGATGATTTTTCTCTACTATTCTTTAATAAAATCCTCAAAATTATTAGGTCCCTAAAATGATTAAGTTATAATGATAACTAAGTCATAGCTCCCATTAAGTGAGTGATAATGAGTCCATTAGTTCAATGATCATTGGAGGCCCAAAGGCCTGGTGCTCATTGGCTAATGGAATTATTATTCATAATATGATAATTTGATTGAGTCTTTCTGATGGTGGTTAGGTTGGCCGGCCAAAGTCGGGCCGATCATTTATTGGTCCGATTCACTAAATTAAGTCATGTTAATGGTTGGACCTAACCAGATCTTTTCAGTGGAGGCCAAAGCCTACTGATTAGGTTCTGGGGCAAAATCAATTACTAGAAGTTGTTTAGAGAAACAACTGGTTAAGAACCTACCCATAGATGCACATGTGTTGACCAACCAAAGTTAGGCTCGTGTGTAGTCTGTGTGGATTCTAGTACCCATTAAGGAATTAAAGTAATTCCTCAAATTGGAGGATGAGGCTACCAGTTTGTAAAAATATTGGGAAAAACTTTAGACTAAAGTCCAAGTCTTTAGTATTAATTTATGTACTAATAGAGGTCTCATTTTTCTTTATGCAGCTATGGCCACTATCCTGTCACTCCGATCATTATTAGATAATGACAAGCTCATGGGACCCAATTTCGATAGCTGGTATCGAAAATTGAAAATCATCTTTGAGCATGAGTGGATCCTTTATGTAGTAACGGATCCAGCACCTGAGGAGTCAGCTCTGAAAGCTAGTAAGACGATCCGAGACACTTACTTGAAGTGGCTCAATGATCTCACCACCATTCGATGTATTATGCTGGCAGCAATGAATGACGAGTTTAGCCGAAGGTTTGAGAATGCCCAGCCACAGGAGATGCTTCAAATGTTGAACGACTCCTTTGGCACGTCTGACGACGTTGAAAGGCACAAAACTAGTTGTGCCATTTTCAATGCTCGGATGAGGGATGGGGCCTCAGTCACTGATCATGTACTGTACATGATCGAGATGATTGAGTGCCTAAGCAAATTGGGCTTTCCTCTGCACAAGCAGCTCGATAAGGATGCGATCCTTAATTCCTTGCCCAAGTCCTTCCTCCCATTCCTTACTCATTTTCGAATGACAAAGCCTGCAGTAAACTACCATAGATTATTGGGGTTGCTGCAGAACTTTGAGAAGGATCACCAACTCCATAAGGAGTCGGTGAATGTAGTGGGAGGATCTTCTTCTCGTCGTCAACCCTTTGGAAAGGGGAAGAAGAACAAGAAGAAGAAAAATAAGAAGGTGCAATCTCATGCTGGGACAGTAGCACAGGGTCAGACCAAGAAGCGCAAGCATGACCAGAGCCAGACGGAGTGCTTCTTTTGCAAGAAGTAGGGGCATTGGAAGAGGAACTGTCCTCAATACATTGCCTCCCTGGACCCGAACAGGCCAAAGAAGAAGCAAGGTAATTATATGATAACTCCTTGCAACTTTTCGATTAGTGATACTACTGCCTAGGTATTGGATACCAGAAGCCCTTATCATATTTGTAATTCGATGCAGGGTCTGCAGGTCAGTAGGAGATTTGATGAAGGCGAGAGGTTCCTGAACGTTGGAGATGGAAGCAAAGTTCCAGTTCTAGCTTTAGGAATCATGAGTCTTGTAATCAATTCTCGTAATGTAATTCTGAGTGAATGTCACTATTGTCCAAGTTTTTTATTAAATATTATTTCTGTAGGCCTTTTGGCCATGTACGGTTATAATTTTTTAATAAAAGGAAATATTTGCAATATCATTTTGAATGGTGTTATAATATTTATTGGATAATTAAATAATAGAATTTACTTACTATCACAGCCTGTTAATGTGGTTCAAAACTTCGGTAAACACTCTAGAATAGATAATGTGTCAAAAGTCTACCTTTGGCACTGTAGGCTAGGTCATATCAATAAGAACAGGATAAACAGGTTGGCTCAAGAAAGAATTCTTGAAGTTAGTGATTGTGAATCACTTCCAACCTGTGAGTCCTGTCTTCTTGGCAAGATGACCAAGTCACCTTTTACTGAAAAAGGTGAGCGAGCCAGTGAACTCTTAGGTCCGGTACATTCTGATGTATGTGGACCCATGAGCTCAAGTGCAAGAGGTGGATTTTTCTACTTCATAACCTTCACAGATGACCTATCTAGGTATGGGTATATCTATTTAATGAAGCATAAGTCGGAATCATTTGAAATGTTCAAACTATTCTGAAATGAGGTAGAAAAACAAACTGGGAAGTATATTAAAACTCTTCGATCTAATCGAGGAGGTGAATACCTTTCCAATGAGTTTCTGACGTATCTAGGAGAGAATGGGATTCTCTCTCAGTGGACTCCTCTTGGAACACCACAGCATAATGGTGTGTCTGAAAGGAGGAATCAGACCCTGTTAGACATGGTTCGATCCATGATGGGGTTTGCTGGTCTGCCGATCTTCCTCTGGGGATATGCGCTCGAATCGGCTTGTTACCTTCTAAATAGAGTTCCGAGTAAGTCAGTAGCCAAAATGCCATATGAGATATGGATAGGACGTAAGCCAGTACTCTCGCACCTTAGGGTTTGGGGGTGTCCGGCTTATGTTAAATATTTAAATACAGACAAGCTTGGACCTAGGTCTGATAAGTGTAATTTTATAGGGTACCCAAAAGAGACCAAAGGGTATTATTTCTACCTTGCTGATGAGCAAAAGGTGTTTGTCAGCCTTAAGGCAATTTTTTTAGAAAAGGAGTTCCTTAGTGAAAAAACTGTTGCCTCTAAGGTCGAACTTGACGAAGTTCGACAGGTGGAAAAACCGACACATGTTACTGAACCTGAACCGGATTTGATTAGATCAGATCCGGAGCCCATTGATTATGCACCCTTAAGGCGGTCTGGTAGAGTACCACATCAATCGGACAGATACTATAGTTTCTTGGTCCGAGATGGTGATCCTGTCGAACTTGATGAAAACGATGAGGATCCGATCACCTACATGGATGCAATGCAGAGACCTGACTCTGAGAAATGGCTAGAGGCCATGAAATCCGAAATGGAGTCCATGAAGGTCAACAATGTGTGGACATTGGTTGACCCACCTAAAGGAGTAAAACCCATAGGGTGTCAGTGGGTCTTCATAAGGAAGAGGGGTGCAGACGGAAAGGTGGAGACCTATAAAGCCCGTCTGGTTGCCAAGGGATATCGTCAACATTATGGTATAGACTATGACGAGACATTTTCTCCTGTGGCAATGCTCAAATCCATTCGGATTATGCTTGCGATAGCTGCCCATCTGGACTATGCAATCTGGCAGATGGATGTGAAGATAGCTTTCTAAACGGAGAGCTGGATGAAGAGGTGTATATGATACAACCTGAAGGGTTCACATCCACAGATGAGTCTAAGGTGTGCAAGCTACAGAGGTCCATTTATGGACTTAAGCAGGCATCTCGGAGTTGGAACATATGTTTTGATAGGACGATCAAAACGTATGGCTTCGTTAAGAATGGAGAAGAGCCTTGCATTTATAAGTGGGCTAATGGTCCAGTAGTAGTATTTCTTATATTGTATGTGGATGACATTCTCTTAATCGGGAATGATGTCCCTGCATTATAGGGAATAAAGATTTGGCTATCGTCACAGTTCTCCATGAAGGATCTGGGAGAAGCTTCCTACATCCTAGGGATGAGGATCTATAGGGATAGATCCAAAAAGTTGCTTGGCTTATCCCAGTCCACGTACATTGATACTATGCTGAAAAGGTTCAGCATGGAAAATTCCAAGAAAGGCTATCTACCGATAGGCCATGGAATTTCTCTCTCGAAGAGGGATTGTCCGACAACACCTCAAGAGAGAGCGTATGGGTAGGATTCCATATGCTTCGACAGTGAGATCTATCATGTACATCATGACATGTACACGACCAGATGTGGCATACTCACTAGGAGTAGTGAGTAGATACCAATCTGATCCAGGAGAGAATCACTGGAAGGTTGTTAAAACCATCCTGAAGTATTTAAGAAATACTAAGGACCAGTGGCTTATATATGGTGAATCAGACTTGAGACTTATAGGGTTTACAGACTCTAGTTTTCAGTCTGATCGTGATGATAGTAAAAGTGTGTCAGGATTTATTTTTACCCTTAATGGTGGGGCGGTCTGCTGGAAGAGTTCCAAGCAGCACACTGTGGCTGATTCAGTATGCGAGGCAGAGTATATTGCTGCATCAGATGCTGTCAAAGAAGCGGTGTGGCTGAAGAAATTCATCACCGAGCTCAGAGTAGCACCCTCCCTTGTTGGTCCAGTTCTGCTCTACTGCGACAGTTCTGGAGCCATTGCTCAGGCGAAGGAACCAAAGGCACACCAGCGGATGAAGCATATTCTGCACCGCTACCATCTCATCCGGGAGATCATGGATCGAGGTGACGTCGACCTTCAGAAGATCAACGGGAAGGAGAACCTGGCCGACCCATTCACTAAAGCCATTGCGGTGAAGGAGTTTAACGACTACAAGTCGAAGATGGGTATTAGATACTGCACCGATAGGCTTTAGGCCAAGTGGGAGATTGTTGGAAATAGTGTCCCAAAGCCAATCGTCAGCCTGTTGACGGTTGTGCTCCTTTTGTATTAGTACATGAATTATAAATAAATAAAAATTATTTTGGTATTTTTTCATCACAAATGTTTCATCTTCTAATGAACTCCTGTGTTGTGGTGAAGTCCTTAGGACTATTTAGACTCGACAAAGGAGGATTTGTCGCTTAGTCCTTAAACATGTTCGCGACCAAATGATACGTTGTTACCAAGGATGACAACGTTTATCGAGCATAGGTCATTGTGTGCCATATGGGTTGGTTGTCCTCATAACCAAAGAGTGTGGAGACACTGGTATGGCATACAGGTGAGATGTAATGGTACATCTGCACTGAACGTGACCAACTCCGGAGCTATTTCTGCTATCAAGATTTGCTCTGATGGGATATGGGTATAAATGTCCCTCCGACTTGAGATCGCCACGGTGACTTGCAAGCAACTCACTGCACTTAGGCACTGGACTACCTAAATTTCTAATTCAATGACGGAAGGCTGCTGGGTGTAGTCAAGTACTTGACTTGTCGGTGCGTGTGTCAAGATGGGATTGACCACTCCAGTTTAGGAGCTGTGTACAGTCGTGTTTCAATTTAGCAAAACCTTGGCCAGGGTAGTCCTAGTGAGGAGTCACAGGACTAATTGAGTTGAGCACGATTCGGATGATATCATCAGGGTTGACAGTTTAACCCTGAGTCGTCCTAAACACAGGGGTCAAAAGGGATGAATTATACGGTAACCATATTCACATAGGTTCTGAATATTGCGATTGCGATTATTCGACCTATCCGATCATCAAGTACCATTGCTAGATGGTCACTTCGATTAGTACAGGAATTGGTTCCTGTGCTACCGGCTTAGGTTTGAACCTGTGGGGTCACACACATTAGTGGTTCCTTTCTGATCAGATGGCTGATTATGAGTCTTATGTATCTGGGACTGTATGATTGAGAATTAAGATTCTCTGATCATGAGTTCCACACATTTTGGGTACCGGGGTCAAAATTTTGAATTTTAAATTTTGAATTTGAAATTTGAACTCTTTGATCAGGGTTTCATATCGATGGTCTCTGATGCCTGATTGCCCATTAGATTTGGACTCAATATTTATGAGAAGTTTAATTAGTGATTTGATTGCTATTTAACTCAATTTGATTGAGTAATTATTTTTGAATCAAGTCCAATTGAATTGGATTCAGTTTGGATTGACCCGATTAGGTTAAATATTGACCTAATCGCTAAGGTGGTTTAGTTCCTGATTTGATTAGGGGTTAGGTTTAGTTAATTCTTGATTTGATTAGGATTTTACTGAGCCTAATTAAGCCTTATTAAGTTGGATTTAATTTATTTTAATTGTGCTTAACCTATTTAGATTAGGTTGGCTCAGTTAGGTTCAAACCACCTTGACTTTTCTCCCTGCGCCACCTCACTTCTTCTGTGCATATTTAAATTCACGAGAAGCAACTTCTCATGAATTTTCTCCATGCAGAAGCCATCCCACGCCCACCCTTGTGTGCCAAATATCTGGATAAAAATAAGTTGGTTGGCCATTCAAATTCAAAAGAAAGTTTGAATTTGAATGAGCAACCAACTAATCCATGCGCCATGGTCTTATCTTGTGCACCCCATATTTTACATGAGAAAATGTTTCTTGTGTAAACTCTCCTTGCACAAAACAACTCACGCCCCTTCTCTTCTCACGCACAAGTGGATAGGGATGAGTTGGTTTTGCATTTGAATTCAAATTTGATTTGAATTCAAATGTGCAACCACTTCTCTTTATCCTCTCACGCGGATAAGACACGTTCGACGTTGTTTTAAAAAGAGGAGAAAGGTGGGACGTGCGTAGAAATTTTAAGAGAGAAACTTTGGGGTGTGAGGAAAGTTTGTGTGCAAGGTGAAGGTCCAAAACCTTCTGAGAGAAAAAGAAAGAAAAAAAAAATTGAGCGCAGGGTTTCTAGTATGTACCCTAAGGTTTCTACCTAGGGTTTGGGAAGTGAGATTGGTGTGCCACGAGTGTCGTGAGTCCACCAAATTTCAGGGAGAGATCCATCAACCTCTCAAGCAACCGTGCAAATGATCCAGAGCATCCGAGGAGTCGGCACATATTGATCGAAGGAGTTCGACCAACATCTGCCATCAAAAGGGTGAAATCACGAACTAGCATTCGTGAGGAGCTGATCAGATGGGAGCTTCGTGTGGATGATCCGTAGAGGCCAGACATTTGTGTGACTGCAATGTGACGATCAGAGCCCTCCGATGGTGATCAGATTGTGGTGATCGACTATCCGCAAAAGGTGATGTGTTCTGAACACAGTACTGTAAAAGGTTTACTGATTCAAATTTGAATTTCAAATTTAAATGCATGCTGTTGTGTCATATTTAGATCCTAGTGTAGGGTTAATTAGTATTAATTAATGATATTAATTAATAATTCTACTGTAAAATAGTAATTTTGAAAAAGATTTAAAATTATCATTTTGCCCCTGCACTAAATTTTCGCTACATCTATATGTTCAAGACCTAATACCTTGCTTGCCCTGAGATATGTGACCATCATATATTAATTTCTTATTCTCATCAATATGAAAAACATCATCATCAAGTAACAGAAACATAAGACCATAGCTATAAAATTTATCAAAAGAAGAATAACTATTACTCTTAACATTAATTTCAAATTTATGTTACAATAACATAGGGATTGAAATAATATTTCTGATAAACAATGGTCTATTAGTTTCTAAATAAGTAGGTTTCTACAGTCTTAGTATCAATGGACTATCCATTAGTGCCAAAAGGCATATAGTGACCTTACTTCAGCTTTATAGGTCTAGCAACACTTTGCATAAGAGGAACCTATATTAGGTATTACATACCTAAAAATTTTAAAGTTAAAACACTCAATGATAATTAGTTTGTATCACATACACACCATTAGTAGATGCAACTTTTGCATCTTGCTATTGCTTCACATTTGCAAGATAATTCTTACAATTTATTGCTCGTCACGTTGAAAATTGTATCCTAAAACCAATCATATGACGATTGAGTTCATCCTTTTATATGAATTATTAATTATTAAATAATAATTATTTTGATATTTTTTATCATAAAGTGACATCTTTCTTGAACTCTTGTACTGTGATGAAGTTCCTAGAACTATGCTAGTGTACGATAAAGAGAAGATTTATCGTATAGTTCTTAAACAAGTTTCCAACCAAATAATACATCATTATGGGATGATGATGTTTATGGAGTGAAGATCGTTGTGTGCCATATGAGTTGGTTGTCCTCTTAACCAAAGAGTGTGGTGACACTGGTATAGCATACAGGTGAGATGTAAAGGTACAACTTTTGAGAATTTTAGTGTAGGGGTAAAAGATAATTTTAAAACTTTTTCAAAATTATAATTTTATAGTAGAAATTATTAATTAATCTAATTAATTAACATGTATTAACCCTATATAAAGATTTAAATATGATACATATAGCATGTATTTAAATTTGAAATTTAAACTTCTATAATAAATATTTTACTGTTATGTGTTCAGAACACATTACCTTCGTACAGGTAGTCGAACGCTGCAGTCTGATTACCATCGAGAAGGTCTGATCATTGTAATGTAGCCACACAATATGTCTGGCCTTTGCGAATCATCCACACGAAGCTCCCGATCTGATCAACTCTTCACGAATGCTAGTTCGTTGTAGAACCCTTTCGACGGTCGATGCTGATCGAACTCCTTCGATCTTGATCTGCCAACTCTTTGGATGCTCTGGATCATTAGCAGATATACTTGAGAGGTTGATGAAGCTCTTCCTAAATTTTAGTGGGCTCACGATACTCGTAGCTCACTTTCTCACTTCCCGAACCCTAGGAAGAAATCCTAGGGTACTCTCAGAAAATCCTACGCCCACTTTCTTTCTTTTCTTTTCTCTCGAAAGTTTTTTGAACTTTGATCTCACGCACAAGGCCTTCTCATGCCACTCTATCTTTCTCAGATCAGATATTGCACATGCCTCACCTTCTCATCTTTTTAAAAATAGTGCAAGATGCATCTTTTCAGCATTTTCACCATGTGAGAGGATAAAGCTAGGTGGTTGCTCACTTGAATTCAAATCGAATTTGAATTCAAATGCCAATCAACCTATCCTTATCCACTCTTGGCATGAGAAGGGAGGGGCGTCGGCTTCTTTGTGCATGGAGAGATTTCACAAGAAACTTTTTCTCTTGTAAAGTAAGTGACGTACAAGTGGATAAGGTGGCGCATGAGATTAGTTGCCCATTCAAATTCAAACTTCATTTGAATTTGAATGGCCAACCAACCATCTTTATCCACTCAGATGGCACACATAGGTGGGGTGTGGGAAGGCTTCTGTGTGAGAGAAAATTCATGAGAACTTATTTCTCGTGAATTCAAATAGGCGCAGGTGAGGTGAGGTGGCGCAGGGAGATAAGTCAAGATGGTTTCAAATCTAATTGAACCAACCTTAATAGGTTAGGCACAATTAGACTAAATTAAACCCAATACAATTAGGCTTAATTAGGCTCAATAAAATCCTAATCAAATCAAGAATTGACTAAGCCCAACCCCTAATCAAATTAGGGACCAAACCACCACGGCGATTAGGTCAACTCTTAACCTAATCGGGTCAAACCCAACTGAATCCAATTCAATTGGACTTGATCCAAAAGTAATTACTCAATCAAATTGAGTTAATTAGTGATCAAATAATTAATTAAACTTCTCATAAATACTGAGTCCAAATCCAATGGACAATCGGGCATCAAAGTCCATCGATATGAAACCTTGATCGAAGAGTCCCAAACCAGTGGGACTCTTGACCCCGGTACCCAAAATGTGTGGAACACATGATCAGAGAATCTTGATTCTTGATCATAGAGTCCCAGACATGTAGGACTCAGAGTCCCCAAGCATTAAGACTCTTGGTCGAAGAGTCGCAGTCCAGTGGGACTCTTCACCAGCCATCAGATCAGATAGGAACCTCTAATGGGTGTGACCCCGCAGGTTCGAACCTAAGCCGGTAGCATAGGAATCAATTTTTGTACTAATCGAAGTGACCATCTAGCAATGGTACTTGACGTCTGGATAGGTCGAATAGTTGCAATCACAACATTCAGAACCTACGCAAATATGGTTACTGTATAATTCATCCCTTTTGACCCCTGTGTATAGGATGACTCTGGGTTAAGCTGTCAACCCTGATTAGATCATCCGAATCATGCTCAACTCAAACAGTCCTGTGACTTCTCACTAGGACTACCCTGGCCAAGGTTTTGCTAAATTGAAACACGACTGTACACAGCTCCTGAACTGGAGTGGTCAATCCCATCTTGACACACGCACCGACAAGTCAAGTACTTGACTACACCCAGCAGCCTTCTATCACTGAATTAGAAATTCAGTAGTCCAGTGCCTAAGTGCAGTGAGTTGCTTGCAAGTCAGTGTGGCAGTCTCAGGTCGGAGGGACAGTTATACCCATATCCCATCGGAGCAAATCTTGACAATAGAAAAAGCTCCGGAGTTGGTCACGTTCAATGCAGATGTACCCTTACATCTCACCTGTATGCCATACCAGTGTCTCCACACTCCTTGGTTAAGAGGACAACCAACCCATATGGTACACAATGACCTATGCTTGATAAACGTTGTTGTTTTTGGTAACAATATATCATTTGATCGCGAATAGGTTTAAGGACTAAACGACAAATCCTCCTTTGTCGAGTCTAAATAGTCCTAAAGACTTCACCACAATAGGTTTAGAAGATGAAATAATTTATGATGAAAAATGCTAAAATAACTTTTATTAATTTATAATTCATATACTAATACAAGAAAGAGCACAACTGTCAACAGGCTGACGATTGGCTTTGGGACACTATTCCCAACAATCTCCCACTTGGCCTAAAGCCAATCGGTGCAGTATCTAATACCCATCTTCAACTTGAAGTCATCGAACTCCTTCACCCAATGGCTTTAGTGAATGGGTCAGCTAGGTTCTCTTTTCTGTCGATCTTCTGAAGGTCGACATCACCTCGATCCATGATTTCTCGAATGAGATGGTAGCGACGCAAAATATGCTTCGTCCGCTGGTGTGCCTTAGGTTCCTTCGCCTGAGCAATGGCTCCAAAGCTGTCACAATAGAGCAGAACTGGACCAACAAGGGAGAGTGCTACTCCGAGCTCGATGATGAATTTTCTCAGCCACACCACTTCTTTGGCAGCATCTGATGCAGCGACATATTCTGCTTCGCAAACTGAATCAGCCACAATGTGCTACTTGGAACTCTTCCAGTAGATAGCCCCACCATTAAGGGTAAAAATAAATTCCGACACACTCTTACTGTCATCTTGATCAGACTAAAAATTGGAGTCTATAAACCCCATAAGTCTCAAGTCTGATTCATCATAAACAAGCCACTAGTCCTTAGTATTTCTTAAATACTTCAGGATGGTTTTAACAACCTTCCAGTGATTCTCCCCTGGATCAAATTGATATCTACTCACTACCCCTAGTGAGTATGTTACATCTGATCGTGTACATGTCATGGCATATATGATAGATCTCATTGTCGAAGCATATAAAATTCTACTCATATGCTCTCTCTCTTGAGGTATTGTCGGACAATCCCTCTTCGAAAGAGAAATTCTATGGCCTATCGGTAGATAGCCTTTCTTGGAATTCTCCATGCTGAACCTCTTCAGCATAGTATCAATGTACGTGGACTGGGATAAGCCAAGCAACCTTTTAAATCTATCCCTATAGATCCTCATCTCTAGGATGTAGGAAGCTTCTCCCATATCCTTCATGGAGAACTATGACGACAGCCAAATCTTTATTCCCTGTAATGCAGGGACATCATTCCCGATTAAGAGAATGTCATCCACATACAATACAAGAAATACCACTACTGGACCATTAGCCCACTTATAAATGTAGGGCTCTTCTCCATTCTTAATGAAGCCATACATCTTGATTGTCCTATCAAAATGTATGTTCCAACTCTAAGATGCCTGCTTAAGTCCATAAATGGACCTCTGTAGCCTGCACACCTTAGACTCATCTGTGGATGTGAACCCTTCAGGTTGTATCATACACACCTCTTCGTCCAGCTCTCTGTTTAGGAAAGCTGTCTTCACATCCATCTGCCAGATTTTATAGTCCAGATGGGCAGCTATCGCAAGCATAATCCGAATGGATTTGAGCATTGCCACAGGAGAAAATGTCTCGTCATAGTCTATACCATAACGTTGACGATATCCCTTGGCAACCAGATGGGCTTTATAGGTCTCCACCTTTCTATTTGCACCCCTCTTTCTCTTGAAGACCCACTTACACCCTATGGGTTTTACTCCTTCGGGTGGGTCAACCAATGTCCACACATCGTTGACCTTCATGGACTCCATTTCGAATTTCATGGCATCTAGCCATTTCTCAGAGTCAGGTCTCTGCATTGCATCCAAGTAGGTGATCGGATCCTCATCATTTTCATCAAGTTCGATAGGATCTCTATCCTGGATCAAGAAACTATAGTATCTATCCGGTTGACGTGGTACTCTACCAAACCGTCTTAAGGGTGCATGAACAATGGGCTCCGAATCTGATCTAACCAAATCTGGCTCAGGTTCAGCTACTTGTGTTGATTTTTTCACCTGCCGAACTTCCTCAAGTTAGACCTTAGAGGCAACAGTCCCTTCACCAAGGAACTCCTTTTCTAAAAAGATTGCCTTAAGGCTGACAAACACCTTTTGCTCATCAGCTAGGTAGAAATAACACCCTTTGGTCTCTTTTGGGTACCCTATGAAATTACACTTGTCAGACCTAGGTCCAAGCTTATCCGTAATTAAATGTTTAACATAAGTCGGACACCCCCAAACCCTTAGGTGTGAGAGTACTAGCTTACGTCCTATCCATATCTCATATGGTATTTTGATTACAGACTTACTCGGAACCCTATTTAGAAGGTAACAAGTCGATTCGAGTGCATATCCCCAAAGGGAGATTGGCAGACCAGCAAACCCCATCATGGATCGAACCATGTCCAACAAGATCCGATTCCTCCTTTCAGACACACCATTATGCTGTGGTGTTCTAGGAGGTGTCCATTGAGAGAGAATCCCATTCTCCCTAAGATATGTCAGAAACTTATTGAAAAGGTATTCACCTCCTTGATCAGATCGAAGAGTTTTAATACACTTTCAGTTTATTTTTCTACCTCATTTCAGAATAGTTTGAACATTTCAAATGACTCTGATTTATGCTTCATCAAGTAGACATACCCATACCTCGATAGGTCATCTGTGAAGGTTATGAAGTAGAAATATCCACCTCTTGCACTTGAGCTCATGGGTCCACATACATCAGAATGTATCAGATCCAAGAGTTCACTGGCTCGCTCACTTTTTTCAGTAAAAGGTGACTTGGTCATCTTCCCAAGAAGACAGGACTCACAGGTTGGAAGTGATTCACAATCACCAACTTCAAGAATTTCTTCTTGAGCCAACCTGTTTAGCCTATTCTTATTGATATGACCTAGCCTATAGTGCCAAAGATAGACTTCTAACATATTATCCATTCTAGGATATTTACTGGATATTTGAACCATATTAACAGGCTGTGATAGTAAGTAAATTCTATTATTTAGTTATCCAACAAATATTGTAACACCATTCAAAATGATATTGCAAATATTTTTTTTTATTAAAAATTCATAACTGTACATGGCCAAAAGGCCTACAAAAATAATATTTAATAAAAAACTTGGACAATAGTGACATTCACTAAGAATTACATTACGAGAATTGATTACAAGGTTCATGATTCCTAAAGCTAGAACTGAAACTTTGCTTCCATCTCCAACATTCAGGAACCTCTCATCTTCATCAAATCTCCTACTGACTTGCAGACCCTGCATCAAATTATAGATATGATAAGGGCTTCTGGTATCCAATACCCTGGCAGTAGTATCACAAATAGAAAAATTGCAAGGTGTTATCATATAATTACCTTGCTTCTTCTTCGGCTTGTTCGGGTCCAGGGAGGCAATGTATAGAGGACAGTTTCCCTTCCAGTGCCCCTACTTCTTGCAAAAGAAGCACTCCGCCTGGCTATGATCGGACTTGTGCTTCTTGGTCTGATCCTGTGCAGATGTCCTTGCATGCGGCTGCACCTTCTTATTCTTCTTCTTTTATTTTTCTTCCCTTTCTTAAAGGGTCGACGATCAGAAGAAGACCCTCCCACAATATTCACCGACTCCTTATGGAGCTGGTGGTCCTTCTCAAAGTTCTGCAGTAACCCCAACAAGCCGTAGTAGTTCCTTACAGGCTTTGTCATCCGAAGATGAGTAAGGAAGGGGAGGAAAGACTTGGGCAAAGAATTAAGGATCGCATCCTTACCGAGCTACTTGTGTAAGGGAAAGCCCAGTTTACTTAGGTGCTCAATCATTTCGATCATGTATAGTACATAATCAGTGACTGAGGCCCCATCCCTCGTTCGAGTATTGAAAATGGCACAACTAGTTTTGTGCCTTTCAACATCGTCAGGTGTGCCAAAGGAGTCGTTCAACATTTGAAGCATCTCCTGCGGCTGGATATTCTCGAACCTGCGGTTGAACTCATCATTCATTGCCGCCAGCATTATGCACCGAACGGTGGTGCGGTCATTGAGCCACTTCTGGTAAGTATCTCGGACCGCCCCTCTAGCATTCGGGGCTGGCTCCTCAGGTGTCGGATCCATTACTACATAAAGGATCCGCTCATGCTCAAGGATGATTTTCAATTTTCGATACCAGCTATCAAAATTAGGTCCCATGAGCTTGTCATTATCTAATAATGATCGGAGCGACAGGATAGTGGCCATAGCTGCATAAAGAAAAACCAGACCTTTATTAGTATATAAATTATTAATACTAAAGATTTGAATTTTAGTCTAAAGTTTCTCCCAGTATTTTTACAAACTAGTAGCCTCAACCTCCAATTCGAGAAATTACTTTAATTTCTTAGTGGGTACTAAAATCCACACAGACCACACACGAGCCCAAGTTTGGTTGGTCAACCCATATGCATCTATGGGTAGGTTCATAACCAGTTGTTTCTCTAAACAACTTCTAGAAATTAATTTTTGCCCTAGAACCTAATCTGTAGGCTTTGGCCTCCACTAAAAAGATCTGGTTAGGTCCAACCATTAACATGACTTAATTTGGTGAATCAGACCAATAAATGATCAGGTCCGACTTTGGCCAGCCAACCTGACTACCATCAGAAAGACTCAACCAAATTATCATATTATGAATGATAATTTCATTAGTCAATAAGCACTAGGCCTTTGGGCCTCCAGTGATTATGGACTCATTATCACTCACTTAATGGGAGGCTATGACTTAGTTATCATATAACATAATCATTTTTAGGGACCTAATAATTTTTGAGGATTTTATTAAAGGATAGAAGAGAAGAAATTAACCAGCCAATTTTAATCCTCCCATTGACTTCACCAAGTCAGATTAAAAAGGATTTAATTAAAGCCAGCATTAGGAGCACTTAAATTAGTCACACTAATTTACCTAATGACATGGGTGAGCCCTAATCACCAAGTGATCTAATCAAAACCTAACTCACCAGATTGGCCAAGTAAGTGAGATCAGTGGTGAGGATATGCCATTAACTCGTCAGAGATCGAATCAATGCGAGTAGCTCCCACTTAAAAACCACTGGTCAGATTACCGAACTTACCTTAGACACCAACCAGTTCATTAGTTTTAATTTGATCAAATTAGTAAATAGGGTTCCACCATGTAGCCATGAATTAAGTCCATCTTGGTCTAGTTAAAGACATGGACCCATTCAACTACAACTATTGGAGTTGAATCTAGAGTATTCTTGACCTAATCTAATTCAAATTTTGATTAGATTTGACCAATTACTCTAATTTAGTCCATTTCTTTAAGCTAACCTTAGGTCTAACCCAATTATGGACCTAATCCATCTAACCCATTGACCTACAAGTTTATGCAATTATCTTAGGTCTTAATTCACAATTGTAGACCAACTAGACAACACTTAATTCTTTTAATTAAGTATTTGGGCTGATGGGTCAGGGTTTGGCATTTCGAAAATAATTTTCAAATTTGAAAGGTTTTATTTTCTGTTCACCAAATGTGTTGACTCATGTCACAAATGGATCAGCACATTTCATAAACAGCAATCCTATTGCTAATTACATAACAGAAAATAACTCAATCAAAATAAATCATGAATATTCCTTTAGATCTAATCTAACACATTCATGATAAATTTTATAATTGAACCTTTACAATTAAGTCCTTTCGCTGCTTCATCTGTATGGGATATAATCGCATCGGCACCCCTACCGCCATAGGAGAACCCCATCGAATGGAAGGAGAGGGCCTTTAAACCCTACTTTTCTCCTATGACCTGATGACCATGGCAACCAACCCAATTAGACTACTTGCTACTTGGATCAAGTATATCTAAATATACCAATTTCAAAATTTAAATTTTAAATTTTAAATTTTAAATTTTGAATTTCAAATTTCAAATTTTAAATTTCAAATTTCAAATTTTGAATTTCAAATTTTGAATTTTAAATTTTGAATTTCAAATTTGAAATTTCAAACAAATTTCAAATTTCAAATTTTAAATTTTGAATTTCAAATTTTGAATTTCAAATTTTGAATTTCAAATTTTTGAATTTCAAATTTCAAAATTCAAATTTCAAATTTTGAATTTCAAATTTTAAATTCAAATTTCAAATTTAAACTTTTAGATTACTACTTAATGTATGCATGTAAATGTATATCATATTTTAGAACCTGCTTTGATACCATTTTTGAGAATTTTAGTGCAGGGGTAAAACAATAATTTTAAAATTTTTTCAAAATTATAATTTTACAGTAAAAATTATTAATTAATTTAATTAATTAACATATATTAACTCTACATAATAATTTAAATATGATATATATAGCATGCATTTAAATTTAAAATTTAAACTTCTACAGTAAATATTTTACTGTTATGTGTTCAGAATATATTACCTTCGTTCAGGTAGTCGATCGCTGTAGTCTGATCACCATCGAAAAGGTCTGATCATTGCAATGCAGCCACATAATATGTTTGGCCTCTGTGGATCATCCATATGAAGCTCCTGATCTGATCGGCTCTTCACGAATGCTAGTTCATTGTAGAACTCTTTCAATGGCTGATGCTAATCGAACTCCTTCGATCTTGATCTATCGACTCCTCGGATACTCTGAATCATTAGCAGATATACTTGAGAGGTTGATGAAGCTCTTCCTAAAATTTGGTGGCTCACGACACTCATAGCTCACTTTCTCACTTCTCGAACCCTAGACAGAAACCCTAGGGTACTCTCAGAAAACCCTGCGCCCACTTTCTTTCTTTTATTTTCTCTCAAAAGTTTTTTGAACTTTGATCTCATGCACAAGGCCTTCTCATACCACTCTATCTTTCTCAGATCAGATATTACACATGCCTCACCTTCTCATCTTTTTAAAAATAGTGCAAGACGCATCTTTTTAGCATTTTCACTGCATGAGAGGATAAAGCTAGGTGGTTGCTCACTTGAATTCAAATCGAATTTGAATTTAAATGCCAACCAACCTATCCTTATCCACTCTTAGCGTGAGAAGGGAGGGGCGTGGGCTTCTTTGTGCGTGGAGAGATTTCACGAGAAACTTTTTCTCGTGTAAAGTAAGTGGCGCACAAGTGGATAAGGTGGCGCATGAGATTAGTTGCCCATTCAAATTCAAACTTCATTTGAATTTGAATGGCCAACCAACCATCTTTATCCACTCAGATGGCGCACATAGGTGGGGCGTGGGAAGGCTTCTGCATGGGAGAAAATTCACGAGAACTTGTTTCTCGTGAATTCAAATAGGCGCAGGTGAGGTGAGGTGGCACAGGGAGATAAGTCAAGGTGGTTTCAAATCTAATTGAACCAACCTTAATAGGTTAGGCACAATTAGACTAAATTAAATCCAACATAATTAGGCTTAATTAGGCTCAATAAAATTCTAATCAAATTAGGAATTGACTAAGCCCAATCCCTGATCAAATCAAGGATAAAACCACCTCGACGATTAGGTCAACTCTTAACCTAATCGGGTCAAACCCAACTGAATCCAATTCAATTGGACTTGATCCAAAAATTGGACTTGATCCAAAAACCTTGATCGAAGAGTCCCAAACCAATGGGACTCTTGACCCCGGTACCCAAAATATGTGAAACTCATGATCAGAGAATCTTGATTCTCGATCACAGAGTCCCAGACAAGTGGGACTCAGAGTCCCCAAGCATTAGGACTCTTGGTCGAAGAGTCCCAGTCCAGTGGGACTCTTCACCAGCCATCAAATCAGATAGGAATCTCTAATATGTGTGATCCCGTAGGTTTGAACCTAAGTCGGTAGCATAGGAACCAATTTTTTACTAATCGAAGTGACCATCTAGCAATGGTACCCGACGTCCGGATAGGTCGAATAGTCACAATCGCAATATTCAGAACCTACACGAATATGGTTACTTTATAATTCATCCCTTTTTATCCCTATGTATAGGATGACTTAGGGTTAAGCTGTCAACCCGGATCAGATCATCCGAATCGTGCTCAACTCAAACAGTCCTGTGACTCCTCACTAGGACTATCCTGATCAAGGTTTTGCTAAATTGAAACACGACTGTACACAGCTCCTGAACTGGAGTGATCAATCCCATCTTGACACACGCACCGACAAGTCAAGTACTTGACTACACCCAGCAGCCTTCTGTCACTGAATTAGAAATTCAGGTAGTCTAGTGCCTAAGTGCAGTGAGTTGCTTACAAGTCACTGTGGCAATCTCAGGTCAGAGAGATAGTTATACCCATATCCCATCGGAGCAAATCTTGACAGCAAAAAAAGCTCCGAAGTCGGTCACGTTCAGTGCAGATGTACTCTTACATCTCACCTGTATGCCATACCAGTGTCTCCACACTCCTTGGTTAAGAGGACAACCAACCCATATGACTCACAACGACCTATGCTTGATAAACGTTGTTGTCCTTGGTAACAACGTATCATTTGGTCGCGAACAGGTTTAAGGACTAAATGACAAATCTTCCTTTGTCGAGTCTAAATAGTCCTAAGGACTTTACCACAATACAGGAGTTCATTAGAAGATGAAATAATTTGGGATGAAAAATATCAAAATAATTTTTATTAATTTATAATCCATATACTAATACAAGAAAGAGCACAACCGTCAACAGGCTGACGATTAGCATTGGGATACTATTCCCAATAATAACATCATTGAACAAGCGACTCACCTAATGAGCATTCTGCTGTCAAGAGCTGCTTACAAAATATATGGGTATAAATATTCTTCAGACCAGAAATCACCATAGTGACTTGCAAGCAACTCACTGTGCTTTGGTGCCGAACTATCTAGAATTTTTAATGCAGTGACAGAAGGCTACTGGATACAGTCAAGTACTTGCGAAGTCTGTGTGTGGATCAGGATGAGATTGACCCCTCCAGATTTTTGGAGTTGATGTATCACTGTATTTTAATTTAGTAAAGTCTTGGCCAGGGTAATCCATGAGATAAATTTGAAAGATTGAAATACAATGTGAATGAAGCAATCTCGGTTGACAGTTAACTTGAGACCATCCTAGAGCATCCAGGGTCAAAAAGATGAATTATGCGATAACCATGCGTATAGATTCTGAAATATTTTTTTATGATAATTCAACCTATCTGGACATCGAAAATTATTGCTAGATGGTATCTCGATTAGTGCAAAAATTGATTCCTGTGCTACCGACTTAGTGTTTGAACCTATAGAGTCACGCACATAAGTCAGACAAAGTAGAAAGGAATTAACCTATATTTATACGTCCAATCTGAAAGTACTTGACTTGATTGAACATATAAGCTAACTTGATTGAGAATTGAGTTATGGGTCAAACGGGATTGAAGAGTTGACTATGTCTAGCTAGCACTACACATGAGGTTCAGGTTCAATCCCAGGGATGAACAATTTCTATCTATGATCCATGGAATATTTGAAAGATTGGATTTAAGTACTAATTAATTTCAGATTAGATCTAAATAAATTAGACTTAAATAGGTCTAAAATCTAAGTTAGATTTGGTACAAAAGTCCTAAAGAGTTTAGGATTGATAGCCTTTCAAAACTATTTCGAACTGACTTCGTATCATATTCGAATCGAATCTGTTTTGGATGAGATATGAGTATTCCTACTTGCACTGGGAATACCCACTCATGAAGCATGACAAAAAAATTAGTTTGCTACTTATTTGGGGCATTCCAAGTAGGTGTGGGAGTGGATGTAAAGTGGATGTCATAAGTGATGGCAATTATATCTCATATAGGAGTTCTTTTTTCATGAGTATTAGATCAATTCAAATCAGATTTGAATAGAAAATCCTCCTTTCATTGGGTTATGAGAATCATCTATAAATAGATAAGGTCTCTACCTATGAATGAGAGAAGAGAAAGAAGAGAATAGAATAGCAAACAAATCAAATTGAGAGAAGAGAGAAAGAGAGAGAGAGAGGCGTGTGAAGAGAGAGGTCCTTCATCTTCTACATCTCTCCCTTTGTTGCCGCATTCTGTCCTTGGGCGTAGATCTTTTTTGGACATCCTATCTACTGGTATGAGATGTCACATCATCATATCTAATCCCTAGATTGATTGAGTTACGAAGTCAATTAGATTGGAGTTCATCCTGCTTTCCTGTGAAGTAGAGGGTCTGCATATCCAGGCCTTCGTTAAGATTTATATCATATAATTTGAGATTTGATCTCTGGTTCTACTATGATTCAGATAAAAATTTAATCCTTAAACAAGTAGAATATTAGAGAAAATTTTTAGATGTAACCTGGGTATTCTGGAGAGAAACTGTTTCCTTTCCTTCAACTAGTATCAGAGCAGGTTTGAAATATATACATATAAAATAAAATTTTTTATGATTATTTATATGAGATATAATTAAAATTTTTTGTATGATATTAAATCTCATTTAAATCTATTTATATAAAATTTTTGATCTGATATTTATTGGATTAGAGGTGCCTAATCAATGGTTGATTGAGGTTGTTATAAATCTGTTATAACAGAATTCTACTGTTGCTGAATTTTTGATGAAAAATAATATGAATTAAAAATTTATTTTTAATCTA
Organism: Elaeis guineensis; assembly: GCF_000442705.2. NCBI lineage: Eukaryota > Viridiplantae > Streptophyta > Magnoliopsida > Arecales > Arecaceae > Elaeis > Elaeis guineensis. The sequence continues at coordinate 77,617,550 of NC_026000.2, forward strand.
TTTTAATATAATTTTAATTTTATTATTTTTTTTATAAAATAAGAATTATTTTAAATTTAAATTAGATCTATTTTGATAGATATTTAGATCTGAATCCTATCATAATTCAGCATTGCGTGATAACAGATTTTATCAGAAATTAATTCCTTATGTATTCATATTTACATCTAATTATTTTTTTATTTAATATTAAATTTAAAATTAATATTTTATAATTAATATAAAATAAATTTTAGATTTGATATGATGTATATGATACATCAAATCTAATTGGATTAAATGAAAAACATAATTGATGAGATCAAGGATATGTTCATGACACAAAATAGTTTTGTCAATAATTACATATCGATGTAATTATATATAAAATTAGATTCAGATTTTAGTAGCCTAGTACTTGGATTGATGAGATCACCAGACCATCCGGTCATAAGAGATTGAAGAGATTAATCTCTCTTTTGCCTATTCGATGGGATCTCTTATGATATGTAGGGGTGTCGTTGTAATCTAGTTTCATAAAGAAGAAAAGTAAATAAATTTTTATATATTATTTTGATCATAAATATATTTAGATTAGATCAAAGTAATTTATGATTCATTATAATAGAATAAAATTCAGATATAAAATTATTTTAGATCTGAATTACATATTACATATGATGTAATTGGTATTGATCTAAAAATTATCATGATACATGAAATGTATGAATGAAGTTTAGATCATACCTATGTATGTTTAATTGTTAAACATATTATGAAAATTTATTTTCATGTGTTGAAATGCTAATCCAATTTTGCTAATCCAAGTTTAGAGGCTACCAATTCGTAAAAAAATAGTGGAAGGACCTTTAGACTAAAGTCCATGTCTTCAGGATTAAAAAAATAATTCATATACTAATAGGCTAATATTTTTTTATTTCAGTTATGGCTTACACACTATCCTTCCATTCGCCGTTGGACAGCGACAAGCTCACCGGACCCAACTTCGATAGCTGGTATCGAAAGTTGAAGATCGTGTTGGAGCACGAGAAGATTTTGTATATCCTTACGGATCAAGCACTTGAAGAACTTATAGTCAATGCTCCTCGTACTATGAGAGATACTTACATGAAGTGGCTCAATGATCGCATGACTGTGCGTTGCATGATGAGTACAGTTATGAACGATGAACTTAGTTGTAAGTTTGAGGATGCGTAGTCTGAGAAAATGATTCAAAAGTTGAATGAGTCCTTCGGCATCCCTGAGGATGCAGAGAGATAAAAACCTCAGGTGCAGTGTTTAATATCCGTATGCAAGAGGGAGCTTCAGTCATCGATCATGTATTATACATAATTGAGCTGATTGAACGGCTTAGCAAACTTGGCTTTCCATTGCATAAATAGTTAGGCAAGGATGCTATCCTCAATTTGTTATCGAAATTCTACCTACCTTTTTTCAGTCATTATAGAATGATGAAGCCTGCAGTAAACTACTATAGTTTGCTAGGGTTACTGTAGACTTTTGAGAAGGATCACCAGCTCCTAAAAGAACCAGTGAATTTAGTGGGAGGTTCATCTGCAGGGCATTGATCCTCTAGGAGAGGAAAGAAGAAAAAGGTGCAAAAATTCTATGCCGTCGATCTCAAGCAGAGCAAACCATCAAACATTGACAAGAGCCAGACAGAATTGTTGGGTTCCGATGGCGCAGCGGAAGGATTAGGTGTTTAAAATTTTTATTAAAAACACCCGATACACCGAAAATCCTAATGCCCAAAAACACTTGACTATATCAATCAAAGTATAATAAAATAAATTTAGATCAGAAGAATACCTATAATACTAATTTAATTTTCATGAGGCATCCAAGTGTCCGCCCTCCAACGGTGATCCACACAAAAATTGAACCAAAGACAGTGCTCCTTCTCCACCTTGCTTCAAGAATTCTAGCCCCTAGAACTCAACCAGCCACCAATCGATCAGATCTTCCTCCAGATCTGAATTTGAATCTTTCTGAACCATCCACTGAACTTGACCACCTTTTTCTAGACCTCTTAAACCCTTAGAGCTATTAGGATTAGGCTTGTCTTAAAAGAACAAGCCTTGTCCTAAAACCTAGAGTTGTAAGAGAGGGAGAGAGGGAGTGGATAGGGGATGTAAGAATTGAATGATCTTTCCATCTGCTGTCCCCTATTTATAGCACCAGATGGGGTGCTAACAGAGAAGGCATGCCTCATCTGGAAAGGTATATTAAGTCCTCGTATCACTTATCTGAGAGTCCTTGAACAGAAGGACTCTTCAAGAGGTGATACGTCGATTCCTGCCTTCTCACGCATGCACACCCAGAATGAGATGCTTTTCATATCTCTTCACATATCAAATTAGCATGAAATTTTGCCACATAAACTTTTGTTCAAATAGGAAGGCCATCACTAAATGACACATTATTTGGATAAGAGTTCATATGTGAGAAGGACTCTTCCCTAAAGAGACATGCGAGCACCTTCTTCCTGTCACGCACGCGCACACCCAGAGAAGGTTGTGAAAAGCAACCTTTCTTCATTTGATAATTTTTTAGAATTTTATCATGTGATCAGAACTTAAAATTGATCATTATCACATAAATTATCAGATAAAAAGTTGCTTAATACTACCTAAACAAAAGGAGTCTTCACATCCCTTTGCGTGTCCAGAAAAACCTATCATGCATGCAGCAATATTTTGAGTAATTTTTTTATGTACAATCTGATAGATTTTTTGTACTTCAAAAGGTGTGATAGGTGGCTCATCATCTGATCTACTTTTCATAAAAAATAGAGGCCCAAAATAAAAGAATTCCTAATCCTTCTCCATGCCAAAAGTAAAGTACACATGCAATCTGCATATTAGCACCAAGAGTCCTTCTTAAGTTGGACTCTTAGTTATTTGGCATGTACACCAGATATGGTGCTTCTTTTTAGCTACTTCTAGGTGGCTTGACTTGACCCAAATGCTCACCAAATTGGGCTAGCAAATAAGCAAGGTATGAGACCAAATTGATCTCTAAAAGAGCTAGGGATTCCACACGTGCTAGCATGCTTACCGGAACCCTGATTGAATCCAAAATTTCAATCAACCTTTTTTAAAAAGGATCCTTGACCAATTTTTATATGTGTATGACTCATTGCGTTTCACATCTAGCTAGTAGTAGATTCAGATATAAGTTGACCTAATATGATTAGAATTTAATCTAACCGATTTAGGTCCAATCGAGCTAACCCGATTTCAGTAATTAGAACTCTTTTTAATTAGCATTCGAATTAAACTCTTTAATTCGATCAAAAAATCTATAAATCAAGATTGACATCTAGCAACATATCATGACTACCCAGAAGATGTAAAAATTTGATAAAAATACCAAATATACCCTTCAGTGGTAAGTTACCGTGAAATACAATCCTTCGATCATCCCAGCACCCTAAATATGTCATGAGTATGGAATCATATCAAACTCAAACACACATTCATATCAATTCTCAATTAACCAATGATGACTCCAATGAAGAAGTATTAGAAACTCTTTCTAATCTCCTTCCTACTTTTGACCAAAAAATTTTTTCTGAGTCATCTACGAATGAGAATACACAGGATGCGATCTCCTCTTACTAGGAGTGATCGATTCTATGTTGACCTACTCACAACCTTCATATATACTCCACTATATCCAGAACACCCCATACATGTCTTAATGCCATGTCTGAGTATGAACCAAAATATGGGTTCATGTGCACAAGATTCTATGGTGGTCTCTGGTCTAAGGATTACTTGCACAACTTCTACTTAGAAAATCATCTTTGATATGCAAGTAAGGCTTCCATAAGATGTTCTCTTTCATCGAGTCAATTCAGTGGACTCATTTTTCAAATGAGCACCCATATCTTTGTATTAGTGTCCCACATAAGTGGCTAGTGACATCTGCCACCCTCTCTATCGAGCATACATAGGATGTGTCAGTCTATCCGAAACATTGATTCCTAACTCAATGCTCCTACGATCAAGAATATTTAAGATTAAGATTTTAGGTCTCACTAGTATTACCCATTCATGTCTCCTAAAATTATTGCCTTAATCTTTGGGGTTCATCATAATCTTAGTCATAATAAGATGTAGCTAATATGATGAATCAATACCTCAAATAATAAATATCATTACATGAGTTAAAAAATTATAAAAAAAATTCCATCACAACACACTTGCGATTGGCTTATAGGGCACTCTTCTTTCAAGAATACTACTTCTATAAGAAGCTGGGTCATTAGAAAAGAAATTGTCTTGCTTGTATAGCCACTCTTAACCTAAACAGGCCTAAGAACAAGAGAAAGAGGCAAGTGGTTGCTTCACAAGATATTTATATGATAACACCTTGTAATTTCTCTGTTTGTGATACTACTATCTGGGTATTGGATATCGAAAGTGCTATTAATATATGCAATTCGTTGTAGGGACTGCAGGTAAGTAAAAAATTTTGAGAGGGCGAGCGGTTCCTGAATGTTGGAGATGGAAGCTTTGTTCCAGTTCTGATCTTGAAAACTTTACAGCTTATCTTCGAGTCCAGTAGTGTCATGTTAGATGATTATCATTATTGTCTCTCTTTTATGATGAATGTCATCTCTGTAGACCTTTTGGCCAAACTTGATTACAAGATTATAATAAAAGATGATTTTTGTGATATCATTATGAATGATACTACAATTATGCATGGACAATTGAAATATGGCATATACATAATATCATGGTCTGTTAGTATAATGTATACACCTAGTAAATATCCCAAAATAGATAATTTCAGCGAATCCTACCTTTGGCATTATAGGCTTGGTCATGTGAACAAGAATAGGATTGACAGATTGATCAAGGAATATGTCAAGATGACTAAGTTACTTTTTAAAGGTAAAGGTGAAAGAGCCGATGATATCCTAGGTTTAATACATACTGATGTATGTGGGTCAATAAACATAAGTACTAGAGGAGGATACTACTACTTCATTACGTTTATAGATGACCTATCAAGGTATGGGTATATCTATCTTATGAAGTATAAGTCAGAATCATTTGAAATGTTCAAACGATTCTGTGCTGAAGTAAAAAAATAAACTGGAAAGAGTATTAAGATTTTTCGATCAGACCGAGGAGGTGAATACCTCACCAGTGAGTTTCTGACATATCTAGAAGAAATGAGATTCTCTCACAATGGACCCCTCCTGGAACAACATAACATAATGGTGTGTTCGAGAGGAGAAATTGAACCTTGTTAGACATGGTCCGATCTATGATGGGCTTTTCCAATCTACCAATATCCTTTTGGGGATATGCTCTAGAGACTGCCTGCTATAGTTTGAATAAGGTGCCCAGCAAATCTGACGATAAACCTCCATATGAGATATGGACTGGGCGTAAGTCGGTGCTCTCATATCTTAGGGTCTGGGGGTGTCCAGCTTATGTCAAGTATTTAAAGACAGATAAGCTTAGATCAAAATCTGATAGATGCTTGTTCGTAGGATATCCAAAGAAAATTAAAGGGTGCTACTTCTACCTCGCCGCAGAACAAAAGGTGTTTGTCAGCAGCCGGACAGTCTTTTTAGAAAAAGAGTTCCTTAGTGAAGGAGCTAATACCTGTAAAATTAAACTTGATGAAGTTTATAAGGTGGAAGGACCGACACATACAGAATTGGGTTCAATTAGTGAATCAAATTCAGAGTCAGTAGAGGCACCATTAAAGAGATCCGATAGAGTACCACATCAGTCGAACAAATACTATGATTTTTTGATCCGAAACGGTGATCCTATTGAACTTGATGAGAACGATGAGGATCCGATCACCTATATGGAGGCCATGCAAAGGCCCGACTCTCAAAAATGGCTTGAGGCCATGAAGTCTGAGATGGGGTCCAGGGAGATCAATAATGTCTGGAAACTAGTTGATCCGCCCAAAGGGATAAAACCCATAGGGTGTGTTGGGAATAAAACACCCCCCGATTGAAGTTTGTAAAAGATCGATCCTTCTAGGGCTTTTTCGGCTTCCGACCTTGTGTAGCATCTCTCTAAACCCCCTCGACCGTCTGAGCTTCCAGACTTCTCTGACAATGAGCTTCTCCATCCATCTACCGGGCTGCTCCAAAGGCTCTCTAGGCCTCACTATCAGCTGACCTTCTATAGTGATCAACTATTCTCCAAACTTCTTTCGGACTTCATCAATATCCGAGCTCCTTCGTCAATAGATCTCTACAGTAATCAGACTCCATCCAAGTTTCTACGACGGTCGATCGCCTTCAGAATTCCAATCGAGCTCCTGCGAGAGCTGAACTTCTACTACGAGCGGTCCACTCCGAACTTCTACTACGAGCGGTCTACTCCGAACTCCCACAGTGGGCGGTTTACCCCAGATCTCTACTGTAAGCAAATTTCATTCAAGCCTCTACTGTAAACATGTTTCTTTCAAACTTCTATTACAGGTAGACTTCAGCTGAGCTTCTTCATAGCCGGATCCCAGACGAGCTTCTACAATGGGACAGAACCCACAAGCCAGGTCGCTACTCTGAGCTCCCATGACAACCGATCTTCGATCGAACTTCTACAATAAGTGGTCTCCTTTCAACCTTCCACAAGAATCAGACTCCGTCTGAACTTCCATAGCGGATGGATATCGGACGAGCTTCTATGATGGATGGACTCTGACAGTTGGATTTCTACAACGATCGATCGCCTCCGATGTCTGTCGAACCTCTCCAACGCCATCCGAAGCCCACCACTGGCCGACCCTCCGCCAGATTCTTCATGAAACCAGACTTCTCCGATGGATCATCTTCAGACGAGCTTCCACATCAGGCAAATCCCAGACGGACTTCTCTAGCAATCGGACTCCTATCAAACTTCACCAATGGAAAGTCTCCATCCGAGCTTCTACAGCAGATGACTCCCACCTGTAGTATCAGTGCCTAAGGTATTCGATAATAGTAGACTCATCAGCAGCTTCAAAAATATCTGAGCTTCTCCTAGATCGACGGGATAGAGAGCCATTTCACTCCATCAGATGTCCCAGTCGAGCTCCAGCCGACAGATCCAAACTCTCTGGCAAGTCACGACAATGGCCACTACCCTGCTCCACTCTCTGCAATGGATTCCGCATGGCTCCACTACTCTCTGGCAAGTCGCGACAACGGACACCACTCCACTCTCTGGGCTTTACCACTCTCTGACAAGTCACAACAACGGACACCACTCCACTCTCCGTAACAAACTCCATGCGGCTCTGAACAGTCCACTACCGGCGGTTACAGACGTTGCTGTCAATCAGTTATGCTCCCTGTCTATAAAAAGAGACACCCAGATACGTTCTTCTCTAAGCTCTAAACTCTATCCCAAAACTCTGCTAAAATTCTCACTCTAGCACTCCATTTCTTTGAGGCGGAGTACTGACTTGAGCGTCAGAGGGTCTTGCCGGAGCACCCCCAACTCCAGTTTAGACTTTTCTTGCAGGTTCCGACGGCGACCGCGGTCATCTCAACTCCAGCAACTCTGGCTTCGGTGAAATTTTGCACCAACAGAATTGGTGCTAAAGGAAGGGGCTGTGTCTTTGTAGTACCCTTGTTCTTAAAGGAGGGCTCAACGGGACTGTCCTCGATCATCTTCTTCGACGTCCACTTCTCCTTCTCCTACTAGATCTCTACCTGATGCCTCCCTGAAAGGCATCCACCAGGCGATCCACGGCCTCCATGGCCAGATCTTAGGCTCCGACCTCACCTCCAGTTTCCCAGGCACCTCCTCCTCCTTCGGCAATGACGGTCGGTATGGAACAGTTCGACCTACTGGTTCAGCAAGTCAGAGGCCTCATCGAAGTAGTGCAGGCCATGCAGCAGCAGCAGCAGCAACAGCCGCAGGCGTCAGTGCGGTTGGAAAGAGCATCGTCGGAGTTCCAAGATCCGGCAGTAGGGTGGGCCACTTGGGCCAGTCATCCTATCTTCCCTGAAAAAGAGAATTCGAGGGTGGAGAGCCCTCAGTCTGATCATGATTCCACTCTCGGAGGGTCCCTACCTCCACTCTACCAGAAGACCCTCGAGACTCGTAGTCGAGAGGACCTCCTGGATCGAAGGCTCCAGGAGATGAACCGGCGGATCGAAGATCTCCGCCACGCTCCCCCTGATTATGGTAAGGACATTTTTACTGACCCTCCTTTCTCTCAAATGACCATTAACACCATCTCTGGAGGGCCCCAGAAGGGAGCGGCCGGTGGATCGGTCAGACCACTCAAGCAGCAAAGAACTGAACGATCTATAACTTTTACTGAAGAAGACGCCTGGGAGATCCAATTCCCCCATAATGATGGTGTTGTAGTTTCTTTAAATATTGCTGATTATGATGTATGTCGCATTCTTGTTGATAGTGAAAGCTTGGTCGATATTTTGTTTTACGACGCATTCTCAAAAATGTCCATCCCTGATGGTCGGTTAGGGTCGGTTAGCTCCCCATTGGTAGGGTTTACTGGCGATGCAGTGCCAGTGGAAGGAGTAATAACCTTGACTGTAGTTGCAGGTCGGTATCCAAAACAATCTAGAGCAGTGGTAGATTTCCTAGTAGTGAGGGTGTCGTCTGCCTACAATGCAATCCTCGGCCAACTTGGCCTCAACGCCCTCCGAGCTGTAGTATCGACCTACCATTTGAAGTTGAAATTTTCTACTAGCCAGGGGGTCGGAGAAGTCAGAGGAGATCAAGCCCTAGCAAGACATTGCTATTAGAGCACGATCCTGGCTCCTCCCATGGATCTTGGGTACAGTGGAACTAGCAACGAACATATCTGGAGACTTCTGGACTCGATTGAAGGCCCTTGATGAAATAGCCTGGTTGCTGTCTTCTTCGTCAGCTTTTCATTCCAGATGAAGAATGCCTCCGAAATCACCTCTGAAAAATCAAAGATCTGGTACCCAACTAGATCAGACCTGGACCGAGGTCTTCCAATTTGTAGATCTCAAATTGGGGTATTTTAGATAGGGAAAAAGGTAGATGGAGACAGACCTTGCAGATCTGTCCTGCTGCAGCCTTTCTTGTAGATCTGTTGATGGAGATCTCACCTGCACCTCAAACCACCTCAGATCAACTCCAGATCTGAGAGAAACTTGCATCAACCTCTTCTTAAGGGATTCCAGGTCCTGGACCTGATGCTTGGGTGGCTGCAAGAGAGGAGGGGAGCAATCTGGTTGGCAGCTGCAAGGGGGAAGGGGCTAGCGCCTCCTTGCTTTTCTTTCCTTTTTAGGACCTGGCGGCAAGAAACCCTAGGGTTTCTTGCTCCTGGGGCATGGAGAATTGCTGGAGAGAGAGGGAGAAGAGAATGAGAGACTTGGGAGAAAGAGTTCTATATTTTCTTGGCTTCATCAAACCTATATAGTGCATGTATATAGAAACACAGGTCATGTGACCCAAACCCAAAACTCCCTTGACCAACTCTATGGGAGATTAGGTTAACCCAAGCCCATGTACACCCATGACTCGACCTAATCTCACCTATCCTGGGTCCAGACTTGGCCCATAAAGAGTTGGTCCCTTGAGGCCCACATAACCTAGACCACAAGAACCCGAAAGACCCACAGCCTTTCAACTTAGGGCCCAACTAGCCCTAGAGCCTCCATGAAGCCCTCATGAATGATGGATCTTGGCCTTAGCCTTGGTCCCCTAGGCCTTGGGCACACCACCTGGATCACAACAATCTCCACCTTGGTGTCCCAAGGCCTCAACCAGCTCCACTCTGCTCATCAGCCGAATCAGCTCAACACATCTCTGAAAGCTGTCCCGTGGAAGTACCTTCGTAAGTGCATCAGCTGGGTTCTCCTTGGTGTGTACCTTTACTAGCTCCACCTCGCCATCTCCATAAGCTCCCTGATCTGATGATACAGAATGTCGATGTGCTTTGTCCTTGCATGATAGACTGAGTTCTGTGCTAATAGAAGTGCACTCTGACTGTCATAGTGCACTCTAATGGCCTCCTGAGTAAGGCCCATCTCCGTCAACAAACCCTTCAGCCAAATTACCTCTTTAGCTACTTCTGTCAGTCCGATGTACTCTGCCTCTGTAGTGGATAGGGCCGTGATAGGCTGCAGATTCGATCTCCAAGAAATAGGACCTCCATACAGGCTAAAGATGAAGCCTGTCGTAGACCTCCGGATATCCACATCTCCACCGAAGTCTGCATCTACATAACTGCCAATCAGCCCCTGAGCCTCCCTGAACATGTCAGAGTATCCTACTGCACCTCCTTACTGTCTGTAGCAGATGCCAACTCCAACTGAACCCGCCAGGTATCTGAATATCCACTTCAGAGCTCTCCAGTGCTCCCTGCCAGGCTGCACCATGAACATGCTAACCTGACTCACTGCATGAGCGATGTCTGGCCTACAACAGACCATCACATACATCAAGCTCCCAACTCCTGAAGCATAAGGAACCTTCTCCATCTCCTGAGCCTCCACCTCAGTCTGTGGCGCCATGGTCTTCGAGAGTCTGAAGTGACCGGCAAGTGGCAGCTCCACCGGCTTTGCTCCCTTCATCCCGAACCTCTCTAAGACCTTCTGTATGTAGCCCCCCTGAGATAGATGCAGCACCCTCTGGGCTCGATCTCTGAAAATCTCCATGCCTAGGATCTTCCTTGCAGGGCCCAAATCCTTCATCTTAAACTCCCGAGATAAGGATGCCTTCAGATCCTGCACAACCTTCCTACTCTTGCATGCTATAAGCATGTCATCTACATACAAGAGTAGGAACAACCTAGAACCATTCTCAAGAGATTGAACGTAAACATAGGGATCAAACTCGCACTTGGAAAGTCCAATACTGCACACATAGGAGTCGAACCGCTTGTACCATTGCCTTGGCGACTACTTCAGCCCGTACAGTGACTTCTGCAACAAACAAACCTTTCTCTCTGATCCTAGATCCCTGAAACTGGTGGCTGCTCCATGTAAATCCTCTCCTCCAAATGCCCATAGAGGAATGCCGTCTTGACATCCATCTGCTCCAGCTCTAAATCCTGAGCTGCTACAATGCTCAGCAACACTCTGATGGAAGTATGTCTGACGACGGGAGAAAAGACCTCACTGAAGTCGATGCCTTCCTTCTGGGAGTATCCCTTGGCCACTAACCTCACCTTGAATTGGATACCTCCCTGCTCTGAAGGCCCTTCCTTGCGACTGTAGACCCATTTGCAGCCAATGGGCCTCTTTCCCTGTGGCAACTGCACCAATCGCCACGTCCGGTTCTGGTGGAGAGACTGCATCTCCTCGGACATCGCCTGGACCCACCGCTCTCTGTCCTGACTCTCAATAGCCTCCTGATACGTATATGGGTCTCCATTCGCTATCACCAGGGCATATGACAGCATCTCCTCTAAGCCATATTGGTCCGGTTGCCTGATGGTCCTCTTGGGCTTGTGTAGGGCAACACCGATATCAGTCCTCGATCCAGCTCGCTCCTGCTGGACCTCTCCGCCTCGATCATCCATCCGAGTCCTCTCCACCTGTGGAGACACCTTAGGTAGGTTCTCCACTTGAATGTCATGTCCTCTCGTAGTACCTGCAAGAGGCAAAATCAAAGAGGTAAGCTGTCCAACAGCACCCTGCTGGACCTCCTCCTGCTTCTGCTGCTCCTCCATGCCTGCTCGCCTCCGTAGGACTGACTCCTCATCAAAAGTCACATCCCGACTAATGATGACCTTCTTTTCTAAGGGATCCCATAGCCTGTATTCCTTAACTCCTCGCGGATAGCCTAGAAACAACATCTTGCGTGATCTGGCATCTAGCTTGCTCCGCTCACCAGCTCCAATGTGCACATAGGCCATGCACCCAAATACCCGTAGATGGCCCAGCCCAACTATCCTCCCAAACCACACCTCCTCTGGAAGCCTGCCATCCAACCTGGTGTGAGGTGATCGATTGACCAAGTAACCCACTGCGTCAACTGTGTCAACCCAAAACTTCTTTGGAAGCCCTGCCTGCAGCCTCATGCATCGTGCTTTTTTCAGAAGTATTCTGTTCATCCTTTCAGCCACCCCATTCTGCTGTGGAGTCTCCTTAACTTAGAAGTGTCTCCTAATCCCACACTCCTCACAGTAGTCCTGGAACTCTCTGCTGGTGTACTCCCCACTATTGTCTAACCAACCCAGAACTCCTTTGGAAGCCCTGCCTGTAGCCTCATGCATCGTGCTTTTTTCAAAAGTGTTCTGTTCATCCTTTCGGCCACCCCATTCTGCTGTGGAGTCCCCTTAACTAAGAAGTGTCTCCTAATCCCACACTCCTCACAGTAGTCCTGGAACTCTCTGCTGGTGTACTCCCCTCTATTGTCTAACCTCAGACACTTCACGCTCCTTCCCTGCTCCTTCTCCACCTCAGCTCTCCAGATTTTGAACTTGGTGAAGACCTCAGGCTTCTCTCTCATGAAGTAAATCCAGAGTTTCCTTGAAAAATTATCAATCAGGGTCATGAAGTATCTGGCCCCATTCCTAGCTGAAACTGGGGCTGGTTCCCACACATCCATGTGTACTAACTCCAGAGGGGCTGCACTGCGGGTTGTACTGATGTTGAACTGAACTCTCCTCTGCTTTCTCATCTGGCAAGGCTCACAGATCTCCCCTGTATCACATCCTCCAGATCAGAGATGAGTCCTCTCCTGCTCAACTCCCTCAGCCCCTTATCACCCATGTGCCCTAGGCGGTAGTGCCACATCCTGTAAGCCTCCTGCTGGTCCTGTGCTGCAGCTGTTGCATCAGACTCTCCGATCACCACAGATCCCTCCATGCGATAGAGGTTATTATCCAACCTCCTGCCTCTCATCACCATCATAGCTCCATTGGAGATGTTTAATACTTTGCTTCTAGCCCTACTGCTGAAGCTGTATCCACTGGGCTCCAAGTAGCCTAGTGACACCATATTCTTTTCCAGCTCCGGGATGTGCTTTACATTTGTCAATGTCCTCACAATCCTATCAAACATCCTCACCTTGACTGTCCCTATCCCAGCCACCTTGCAAGGATGATTGTCGCCTAGAGTCACTGATCCATCATCTGTCTTGGTGTATGTCGCAAACCAAGACCTGTGTGGTGTGTAGTGATGTGAGCACGCAGAGTCTAGTGTCCACTCCTCTGTGTAATGCCTGTGACCATCTGATACCACAAGTAGATCATCCTCCACCTGCTGCCCAGCAACTGCACTCACTGATTCTGAGCCACTTCTTTCTCCCTTCTTGCTTTTCCATAGTGGACATTCTCGCTTGAAGAGCCCGAACTCGTTGCACTTGAAGCATTTCACCTCTTCTTTCCCTTCCTGGACTTGGATCGCCTCCTGGACTTGCTTCTGCCTCTGCCTCTACCTGTCCTCTCCCCTACTGCCAAACCCTCCTGGGGAGCCCGATCTCTGGTCAACTTTTTTCTCTGCTCATTAGACCTCAGCACTGAGACCATGTCCTCATATTCCAGAGTCTCCTTGCTGTAGAGCAGTGTAGTCACCAAAGAATCATATGATCGTGGCAGCGAACACAAAAGCAACAGGGACTTGTCCTCCTCATCTAGCTTCATCCCGATATTCATCAACTCCGTGCACAACTGGTCGAACCTCTGAATGTGGCCAATCACATCAGATCCCTCCTGCATCCGAAGACTATACAACCTCTTCTTCAGCATTAGCTTGTTGCACATATTCTTCCCCATATACATGGTGTGCAACTTCGACCAAAGTCCCTTCGGGGTCTTTTCTTCTAGCATCGAATACAACGCCGCATCCACCAAACATCCTCTGATCACCGAGCATGCTTTCTTCTCTAACGATGCCCACTGTCTATCTGTCATTCCCTCAGGCTTCTCATCCAATGCCTGATCCAGATCTGCTTGCACCAGAAGATTCTCCATCCAGATTTTCCATATGAAAAAATTTCTCTTGCCATCAAACTTCTCAAAATCAACCTTCATATTGCTGCCCATGACTGGATCCAAGCCAGACAGCAATATAAAATCAAGAAGTGTAGAATATACCTTGATGGTACCTTGCTGAAAATTTTCAGCACTTGGGATCTTCAACTTCTCACGCTTGGAACCACTTCCTCACCATCGTGGCTCTGATACCAACTATTGGAGCATGATCCTGGCTCCTCCCATGGACCTTGGGTATAGCAAAACTAGCAACGAACAGATCTGGAGACTTCTGGACTCAATTGAAGGCCCTTGACAAAATCAGCCTGGTTGCTGTCTTCTTCGTCAGCCTTTTGTTCCAGATGAAGAATGCCTTTGAAATCACCTCTGAAAAATCCAAGATCTAGTACCCAACCAGGTCAGACCTAGACCGAGGTTTCCAATTTGTAGATCTCAAATCAGGATATTCTAGATAGGGAAGAAGGTAGATGGAGACAGACCTTGCAAATCTATCCTGCTGCAGCCTTTCTTGTAGATCTGTTAATGGAGATCTCACCCGCACCTCAAACGATCTTAGATCAACTCCAGATCTGAAAGAAACTTGTATCAACCTCTTCTTAAGGGATTTCAGGTCCTGGACCTGATGCTTGGGTGGCTGCAAGAGAGGAGGGGAGCAATCTGGTTGGCGGCTGCAAGGGGGAAGGGGCTAGCACCTCCTTGCTTTTCTTTCCTTTTTAGGACCTGGCGACAAGAAACCCTAGGGTTTCTTGCTCCTGGGGCATGGAGAATTGTTGGAGAGAGAGGGAGAAGAGAGAGAGAAACTTGGGAGAAAGAGTTCTGTATTTTCTTGGCTTCATCAAACCTATACAGTGCATGTATATATAAACACAGGGTCAAGTGACCCAAACCCAAAACTCCCTTGACCAACTCTATGGGAGATTAGGTTAACCCAAGCCCATGTACACCCATGACTCGACATAATCTCACCTATCCTGAGTCCAGACCTGGCCCATAAAGAGTTGGTCCCTTGAGGCCCACATAACCTAGACCTCAAGAACCCGAAAGACCCACAACCTTTCAACCTAGGGCCCAACTAGCCCTAGAGCCTCCATGAAGCCCTCATGAATGATGGACCTTGGCCTTAGCCTTGGTCCCCTGGGCCTTGGGCACACCACCTAGATCACAACAATTGCTACAACATAGCCCTTCAGAGAAAGGGACAGTCCGACCCTTGCCCGGTTGATGGATTGGACACTCATGATGATCTTGCTGAAGAAAGGGGTGAGCCAATTGAAGATCTTGTCTCAATTCCTTTAACGATGGGAATGAAGAGCACGTGGTGAAGATCGGCTCCAACTTGGGGGAAGAGGTGCGGACACAGCTTATCAACTTTTTATAAAAGAATGTAGACATTTTCGCTTGGGCTCCGACGGACATGCCAGGGATCGATGATGAAGTTATGGAACACCATCTGGCTGTTGATCCCGAACACTGGCCGATGAAGGAAAAAGTTTGAAGTCATGCACCGGAAAGGCAGATGGCAATAGCCGAGGAAGTTGATAAACTCCTGAAAGTTGGGTTCATCAGAGAGATCAACTATCCGAGCTGGGTTTTCAATGTGGTCCTGGTTAAGAAGGCAAATGATAAATAGAGGATGTGCATAGACTTCAAAAAGCTAAATAAAGCCTGCCCGAAGGACAGTTACCCTCTGCCCAAGATCGACCAATTGGTGGATGCTACCTCGGGCCATGAGCTTCTCACTTTCATGGATGCGTTCTTCGGCTACAATCAAATTCGGATGGTGCTAGAGGATGAAGAAAAAACTGCTTTTATTACTAACCGTGGTCTTTATTGTTATAGGGTCATGCCTTTTGGCCTCAAAAATGCAGGGGCGACCTATCAACGGTTGGTAAACAAGATCTTCAGAGAGCAGATCGGCTGCAACATGGAGGTCTACGTGGATGATATGCTCATAAAAAGCAAATCCTCGATGAACCATGTCGTCGACCTTGAGGAGACCTTCAGCATCCTCCAAACATATAAGATGAAGCTGAACCTGGCCAAGTGTGCTTTTGGAGTAACCTCAGAAAAATTCCTGGGCTTTATGGTATTGGGGCGTGGAATTGAAGCAAATTCGAAAAAGATTCTCACCATCCAGGAAATGACCGCCCTAAAGTCGATAAAGGAAGTTCAGCGTCTTAATGGGAGAGTAGCGGCCCTAAATCACTTTGTCTCAAGATCGGCCGAGCGGTGCCTGCCTTTCTTTCAGACTCTCAAGCAGCCGAAGAACTTCTGTTGGATCTCTGGATGTCAGCAAGCATTTGAAGAGCTG
Organism: Elaeis guineensis; assembly: GCF_000442705.2. Classification (NCBI taxonomy): domain Eukaryota; kingdom Viridiplantae; phylum Streptophyta; class Magnoliopsida; order Arecales; family Arecaceae; genus Elaeis; species Elaeis guineensis. The sequence continues at coordinate 77,633,778 of NC_026000.2, forward strand.
AAGAACTACCTCAGCTCATCTCCACTATTGGCAAAAGCCCGAGATTGGAGAGGACTTGTTCCTGTACCTGGCGGTCTCCCTTGTGGCCCTTGCAGCAGTCCTGATTAAGGAAGAAGTAAAAATTCAATGGCCGATCTACTACATAAGTCGAGTATTAAGAGACGCCGAAACCAGGTATACTAAGTTAGAGAAACTAACTTACGCCTTGTTGGTTGCAGCTCGGAGGCTCCGACCTTACTTTCAGGGACACACCATAATACTGCTCACCGACCAGTCGATCAAGGTGGTTTTGCATCGAGCGGATGCCTCTGGGAGGATAGCGAAGTGGGCAGTCGAGCTCACGGAGTTTGACATCGACTATCGACCTCGGTCAGCAATAAAAGCCCAGATATTAGCAGACTTCATGGTGGAATGCACTATCCCGAAAGAGGCCGAACTTGGATGAGATGAAGCCGACAACCCAGGGCTCCAGCCGAACTCCCCTGAAGAAAGAACAGATCTCCTTGATGGTTTTTGGGCCCTCTACGTGGATGGTTCTTCCAACATTTCAGGCGCGGCGCGGGCCTGGTCTTGATCAATCCAGATAGAATTATCGCAGAGTATGCACTACGCTTCGAATTCCCTACGACAAATAACGGAGCAGAATACGAAGCTTTGATTGTGGGACTAAGGATCGCCAAAGAGTTAGAAGTAGATCGGCTTCAAGCCTACAGTGACTCCCAATTAGTAGTGGGACAGGTCAGCAGAAATTATGAAGCTCGGGAGGACAGTATGGCCAAGTATCTAGAAAAGATAAGGGAGATCATCCCTACCTTCGACAGCTTTAATATTAGGCAGATCCCAAGAGCAGAAAATACCAGGGCCGACCTTCTCTCCAAGTTGGCTACACTGGCCCCGGCCGAACTGCCTAGAGAAGTCTTCTTTGAAGTTCTGAAGTACCCAAGTACAGAAGAGTCACAGCTCATGATGGAGATCAACCATGAACCCAGTTGGATCGACCCACTGGTTGCATACCTCAAGGATGGGGTTCTTCTTCCTGATGCAAAAGAAGCTCGAAAGCTTAGGAACCAGGCCTCCCGATATATCCTTTACGAAGGCAAGCTATACAAAAGATCATACTCTTTGCCCCTCCTAAAATGCCTTCGGCCTTCTGAAGCCAACTTTGCCTTGAGGGAGGTACATGAGGGAGTCTGTGGAAGTCACTTGGGGGCCAGATCTTTATTCCACAAACTACTCCGGTAAGGCTATTACTGGCCTACCATGTATCACAACTCCATCGAATATGTCAAAAGGTGTGATCAGTGTCAGAGATATGCAAATATCCAAAGGCAGCCTGCCTCCGAGCTTACACCATTGAGTGTCCCATGGCTGTTTGCGCAATGGGGGATGGATATCCTCGAACCTTTTCCCATGGCATTCGGGCAGCGAAAGTTCCTCTTGGTGGCAATAGACTATTTCATCAAGTGGGTCGAAGCTGAGCCTTTGGCAAAAATCACAGAAGCTAAAGTGTAGGACTTCATCTGGAAGTCAATTATCTGTAGGTTCGGCCTACCCAAAACCCTCATTACTGATAATGGACGGCAATTTACTGGAGCAGGGTTTGTTGAATTTTGTGAGGACCTAAATATCTCCCATAACTTCACTTCAGTAGCCCATCCGCAGGCAAATGGCGAGGCCAAGGTGACTAATAGAACTTTGTTGCAAGGAATCAAGGCGAGACTTGAAAAAGCAAAGGGAACTTAGGCAGATGAGCTTTATCATGTGCTGTGGGCATATCGAACTACCCAGAGATTGCCCACGGGGGAGAACCCCTATGCCTTGACCTTCGGGACAGAGGCCATGATCTCGATTGAACTCAAGCTCCCGTTGGCATGAGTCATGGCATTCGATGAGCAGCGCAACTCACAGGATCTCAAGGCCAACCTTGACTTGTTAGAAGAAAAGCAGGAGACAGCTCAAGTTCGGATGGCGGCTTACAAGCAGAAAGTAGCTCGCTACTATAATTTTCGGGTCAAAAGCAAAGCTTTTAGAGCGGGGGACCTGGTACTTCGGTGAGCCGCTATCTCACAACCTCAGAATCAAGGAAAACTTGCCCCGAACTGGGAAGGCCCATATGAAGTTAAGGAGGTAGTTCGGCCTGGAACATATTATCCAAAAGAGCTTGGGGGAGTGGAGCTTCCACGACCATGGAATTCGAAAAATCTACAGATGTATTACCAATAACTTTGCCTTCAATAAAAATTTTATATTTGCATATTCATTTTTTTAGCATGAGCTTAAAACGACAGGAGGAGAACCTTGTCCTAACATGAGCAAAGTCGAGGGCCCGGTTACTTAGAGACCGGATGGGGGGAGAGGCCCTCGCAACGGCCCTTATGTGCCCCCACAGCCTTATTAGGAACAGGAGGAGAACCTCATCCTAACATGAGCAAAGTTGAAGGCCCGGTTACTTAGAGACTGGATGGGGGGAGAGGCCCTCACAACGGCCCTTATGTGCCCCCACAGTCTTGTTAGAAATAGGAGGAGAACCTCATCCTAACATGAGCAAAGTCGAAGGCTCGGTTACTTAGAGACCGGATGGGAGGAGAGGCCCTCACAACGGCCCTTATGTGCCCCCACAGTCTTGTTAGGAATAGGAGGAGAACCTCATCCTAACATGAGCAAAGTCGAAGGCCCGATTACTTAGAGACCAGATGGAGGGAGAGGCCCTCGCAACGGCCCTTATGTGCCCCCACAACCTTGTTAGGAACCGGAGGAGAACCTCGTCCTAACATGAGCAAAGTCGAAGGTCCAGTTACTTAGAGATCGATGGGGAGAGAGGCCCTTGCAATGGCCCTTATGTGCCCCCATAGCCCTGTTAGGAACAGGAGGAGAACCTCATCCTAACATGAGTGAAGTCGAAGGCTCGGTTACTCAGAGATCGGATGGGGGGAGAGGCCCTCGCAACGGCCCTTACGTGCCCCCACAACCCCGTTAGGAACAGAAGAAGAACCTCATCCTAACATGAGCTGAAACGGGTTATTGAGAATAAGAGGAGAATCTCGTCCTGACACAAACAAAGACCCAGTCGATCAAGACCGGACAAGGAGGGAAGCCTCCTCAATGGCTCCTTTATGCTCTCACGACCCCGTTAAGAGCAGAGAAAAAATCCTCACTCGAACAAAAAAAGAAAAGGGGGAGATGAAAAGGGAAAGCGACGAACTACACCAGCGATAAGTGAAAAACAAATGACATCGAAGACCTGAGGGACCTCATCTCAACAAGAAAGGATACTCCTATTAAAAATTCCTCAGCCACTAAAAGGGAACTCGACACAAGCCGAGGAGAAATCGACTTCCTCAAAGTAACAAGAAGTTCGGGTCCCAAGCTCGAGCACCGGGAGGAAGTGTCAAACTCAAATGGCCTTGAAAAGACCTACGGTCATGAATGAAAAAGGCAAATCAATGTGGCGACGATCGGGAACCTTCAAACAACGTCGGCATCGAACAAGACAAAAGATAAAAGAAGTTCGGTAAACAACGACTCAAAGCATGAACAGACGAGGAATCACAAACAACGCCAACGCCAAACAAGACGGAAGATTAAAGAAGTTTGGCAAACAATAATTTAATACAAGAATGGACAAGGTAATGGAAAATCTCCTTTTCATTTCATTAGTGAAGTGTATATTACAAAGCCTTGAAGGCCAAAGAGAGAAACAACAAGAAACGAAAGGAATACAAGGTGAAAGAGCTCCAAGAAAGCTCGATACCATCAGACTTCGAACTCTCAATTTTAGCCATCATCGAGGATTGCTTTAAGTACCCGACTTCTTCTTTCAACCCCCCTTTGGATTAACAATTACTCCAGCATTATCTTCAAAGTACATGTAGACGTCGTCCTTTTTGTGCCATGGCTTTCATGCCTCACAATGACGGCGGGCATGACTTTCTTCCTGAGATCGAGTTTTCCCTTCTTTCTGACTTCTTCTTCCAGCCCCCGTTTGGCTTCCCCACTCTGCAGGACCGGAAAGTACTCGCACTCGAGGATGTGTCACAAACGCGGGCTCTGGGCGATCATGGCGAAATGCGACCGGATCTATCTCTTCTACCCTTGCCTTCTTTGCCAACCCGGAAGCTGCAACACCTTCTCTCTTGTGGGCTTTGAGACTCTTGGCTAACATCCAAGCCACATCCGCAACCATATCAACAACGAAGGAGGGACCGAAGGAACTCCCGTGTAAAGTGAGGTCCCCAAAGGGGGGAGGCGGGTTTAAATAGGGGACGGGGTCTGGTGCAATAATGACTGCAGGACTCCTCTGGCCAGTCTATAATCGCCGCATGGCCCACTCACTGTGGCAAATGGCTGGAGGTGGCTGACAGTTGGTAAAACCCTTATGGCACCATACCTGGGGCAGTGCTCCAGCGAGAATTTCAAAAAGAAAATTTTTTTTCGAAGAGGCTCCAATATCAGCATGCCGAACGTCAAAATATCTGGCAACCACGAGTGTGAAAATCGAGGGGGGCAACTTCGACCATGAAAATTTCTCTGTACTTCCTTCATTCGGAACCCGAACTTGGAATTAGAAGGACTGGTGTTGGAAATAAAATACCCCCTAGTCGAAGTTTGTAAAAGACCGATCCTTCCAGGGCTTTTCCGACTTCCGACCTTGTGTAGCATCTCTCTGAACCCCCTCGATCGTCCGAGCTTTCAAACTTCTCCGACAATGAGCTTCTCCATCCATCTACCGGACCGCTCCAAAGGCTCTCTAGGCCTCACTATCAGCCAATCTTCTACAGTGATCAACTATTCTTCAGACTTCTTTCGGATTTCATCAATATCCGAACTTCTTCGACAACGAGATCTCTACAATAATCAAACTCCATCCAAGTTTCTACGACGGTCGACCGCCTTTAGGGTTTCAATCGAGCTCCTACGAGAGCCGAACTTCTACTATGAGCGGTCCACTCCGAACTTCTACTACGAGCGGTCTACTCCGAACTCCCATAGTGAGCGATCTACCTCGGATCTCTACTGTAAGCAAATTTCATTCGAGCCTCTACTGTAAACACGTTTCTTTTGAACTTCTATTATAGGTAGACTTCAATCGAGCTTCTTCGTAGCCAGATCCCAGATGAGCTTCTATAATGGGACAGGACCCACTGGCCAGATCGCTACTCCGAGCTCCCACAATAATCGATCTTCGATCGAGCTTCTACAATAAGCAGTCTCCTTTCAGCCTTCCACAAGAACCAGACTCCGTCCGAACTTCCATAGCGGATGGATATCGGATGAGCTTCTACAATGGATGGACTCCGATAGTTGGATTTCTAAAATGATCGATTACCTTCAGTGTCTGTCGAACCTCCCCAACGCCATCCGAAGCCCACCACCGACCGACCCTCCACCAGATTCTTCATGAAACCAGACTTCTCCAGCGGATCATCTTTAGACGAGCTTCCACATCAAGCGAATCCCAGACGGACTTCTCTAGCAATCAGACTCCTACCGAACTTCACCAATGAAAGTCTCTATCCGAGCTTCTACAGTAGATGACTCCCACCTATAGTATCAGCGCCTAAGGTATCCGACAAAAGTAGACTCGTCAGCAGCTTCAGAAACATCTGAGCTTCTCCTAGACCGATGGGATAGAGAGCCATTCCGCTCCATCAGATGTCCCAGTTGAACTCCAGTCGATAGATCTGAACTCTCTGGCAAGTCACGATAATGGCCACTACCTTGCTCCACTCTCTGTAATGGATTTTGCATGCTCCACTACTCTCTCGCAAGTCACGACAACGGACACCACTCCACTCTCTGGGCTTTACCACTCTCTGGAAAGTCATGACAACGGACACCACTCCACTCTCTGTAACAAACTCCATGCAGCTCTGAACAGTCCACTACCAGGCAGTTACAGATGTTGCTGTCAATCAGTTATGCTCTCCGTCTATAAAAAGGGATCTTCAGATACTTCTTCTCTAAGCTCTAAACTCTATCCCAAAACTCTGCTAAAATTCTTACTCGAGCACTCCATTTCTGTTGAGGCAGAGTACTGACTTGAGCATCGGAGGGTCTTGCCGGAGTACCCCCAACTCTGATTTAGACTTTCCTTGCAGGTTCTGATGGTGACCGCGGTCATCTCAACTCCAGCAACTCCAGCTTCGATGAAATTCTACACCAATAGGGTGTAAATGAATTTTCAAGAGAAAAAGAAGAATGGATGAGAAGGTAGAGACCTATAAAGTCCGTCTAGTTGCTAAAGGTTACCGTCAGCACTATGGTACTGACTATGATGAGACGTTCTCTCCTGTAGCAATGCTCAAGTCTATCCGAATTATGCTTGCTATCGCTGCACACTTAGATTATAAGATTTGACAGATATATGTCAAAATTGCTTTTCTTAATGGAGAGCTGGAAGAAGAAGTATATATGATACAATTTAAAGGGTTCACTTCCACAGACGAGTTGAAAGTGTGCAAGCTGAAAAAATCAATTTATGGACTTAAGTAGGCATCGAGGAGTTGGAACATGTGTTTTGATAAAGTAACCAAAATGTATGGCTTCGATAGGAATGGAGAAGAGCCTTGCATCTACAAATGGGCTTTCGATTCTGTGTCATTATTCTTATACTGTATGTGGATGACATACTGTTACTAGAAAATGACATCCCGACTTTGCAAAGTGTGAAGCTATGGTTATCATCATAGTTCTCTATGAAGAATTTGGGAGATGCATCCTACATCCTAGGGATGAAGATCTATAAAGATAGATCTAGAAGGTTGCTTGGATTGTCCCAATCCACGTACATTGATACCTTATTGAAGTAGTTCAACATGGATAATTTCAAAAAAGGCTATCTTCTGATAGGCCATGAAATTATTCTTTCTAAGAAGGATTGTCCGACAACTCTTGAGGAGAGAGAGTGCATGAGTCGAATACCATATGCTTCGACAGTGGGATCTATCATGTATGCTATGATATGTACGAGGTCGGATGTGACCTATTCACTGGGGGTAGTGAGTAGGTACCAGTCAGATCCAGATGAGAAGCATTGAAAGATTACTAAAGCAATTCTTAAGTATTTGCGAAATACTAAAGACCAATGGCTTATCTACGGAGACTCTAATCTAAAACTTATAGGATATACTGATTTCAGTTTTCAGTCAGATTGTGATGACAGCAGAAGTGTGTCGGGCTACGTATTTACCTTGAATGGAGGAGCTGTTTGCTGAAAAAATTTCAAGCAACATACTGTAGCTGATTCTATATGCGAAGCAGAATACATTGCTGCATCGGATGCTGCAAAGGAAGTGGTGTGTTTGCAAAAGTTTATTATCGAGCTGGGAGTTGTACCTTCCATTGATGGTCCTGTTCTGCTGTATTATGACAGCTCCAATACCATAGCTCAGGCAAAAGAACCTAAGTCGCATCATCGCACTAAATATGTTCTACGCCGCTATCACCTAGTGCGAGAGATCATGAACTGAGGTGACATCGAGCTTCAGAAGATCGACGGAAAGGAGAACCTAGCCGACCCCTTCACTAAAGCTCTCAGGATCAAAGAGTTCGATGACTTCAAATGGAAGAAGGGTATAAGATACTGCCCCAATTGACTTTAGTCCAAGTGGAAGTTGTTGAAAATTGTGTCCTAAAATCAATCGTGTGACGATTGAGTTCATCCTTGTATATGAATTATTGATTATTGAATAACAGTTATTCTGGTATTTTTCATCATAAAGTGACATCTTCTTTGAACTCTTGTACTGTGATAAAGTCTCTAGAGCTATGCTAGTGTACGATAAAGAGAGGATTTATCGTATAATTCTTAAACAAGTTTGCGATCAAATGATACATCATTACGGGATGATGACGTTTATCGAGTGAAGGTCGTTGTGTGCCATATAGGTCAATTATCCTTTCAACCAAGGAGTGTGGTGACACTGGTATGGCATACAGGTGAGATGTAAGGGTACATCATCACTGAACAAGTGACTCACCTGCTAAGCATTCTGCTGTCAAAAGCTGCTCGCAAAATATATGAGCATATATATCCTTCAGACCTAAGATCACCATAGTGACTTGCAAGCAACTCACTGTGCTTTGATGCCGAACTACCTGAATTTTTTAATGTAATGACGGAAGGCTACTGGGTACAGTCAAGTACTTATGAAGACTGTGTGTGGATCAAGATGGGATTGACCCCTCTGGATTATTGAAGTTGATGTATCACTATATTTCAATTTAGTAAAGCCTTGGCCAGGGTAATCCATGAGATGGATTTGAAAAGTTGAAATACAATGTGGATGAAGCAATCTCGATTAACAGTTAACCTGAGACCATCCTAGTGAAAGAATAAGTGCTCTACAGGCCAATCACAAGGGTTATGTGATGGGATTTATTCATATATTCTTCTAATTCATGTAAAGATATTTATTTTTGATATAAATAAAAATGAGGTATTTTTGATTCATCATTTCAGTTGCATCTTTTTATATTAAGGATTATGATGAACCCCATAGATTAGGATAATGATTTTATAGGACATGAATGAGTTATGCCTGTGAGATCTAAAATCCTAAAATCCTAATCTTAAATATTTCTGGTCATAAGAATGTTGAGTCGGGGATCAATGTTCGGAAAGACTGGCACATCTTTTGTATGCTCATTAGAGAGGATGGCTGATCTCACAAGCCACTTGTATGGAGACACTAATACAAAGGTGTGGGTGCTCATTAAGAAATGAGTTCACTAAATTGAACCGTCAATAGAGAATATCTTATGGAGTTTTACTTACATGTCAAAAGATAATTCTCTAAGTGGGAGTTATGCAAACAGTCCTTCGATCTGAGACCACCATGAAATCTTATACATATGAATCCATATTTTGGTTCACACTCAAACATGATATTAATATACAGGGTGTTTTGAATATGATGGAGTGTGTATGGAGGTTGTGAGTAGGTCAATAAGGAATTGATCACTCTTAGTAAGAAGAGATGACATCCTATGTATTCTTTTCTCTTGATAAACTCAGGAAGACTTTGGCCAAAGCAAATGAAAGTTATATAGGGATGCTAATGCTTCATTAGAGCTATCATTGATTGATAAAAAATCAATAAGAATATGTATTGAGTTTGTCATGATTCCATACTCATTAACATATTCAGGATGCAGGATGATCAAAGGACTGGGTTGCACGGTAACCTACCACTGAAGGGTATATTTTGATTTTTTTCATCAAATTTCACATCTTCTAGATGTGGAAAAAATTCAGTACAGGGGTAAAATGATAATTTTAATTTTTTTTCAAAATTATTATTTTATAGCTAAAATTATTAATTAATCTAATTAATTAATAAAAATTTATCCTATACTAAGATCTAAATATGATATATAGTATGCATGCATTTAAATTTGAAATTCAAATTTGAACAGTAAATACTTTATTGTAATGTGTTCAGAACATAATACCTTTGTCGGGTAGTAGATCGCTGCAATCTGATCACCGTCGGAAGAGTCTGATCATCGCGATGCAGCCACATAGTATGTCTGGCCTCTGTAGATCATCCACACGAAGCTCCCGGTCTGATCGACTCCTCACGAGTGCTAGCTCGTTGTAGAGCCCTTTCGACGGTCGATGCTGATCGAACTCCTTCGATCGATGTCTGTCGATTCTTTGGATGCTCTGGATCATCAGCAGATATGCTTGAGAGGATGTTGAAGATCTTCCTAAATTTTGATGGGCTCACGACACTCGTAGCTCACCTTCTCACTTCCCAAACTCCAGACTGAAACCCTGAAGAACTCACTGAAACCCTGTGCACACTTTTTCTTTCTTTTCTTTCTTTTTCTCTCGGAAGGATATAGACCTTCACCTTGCACACAAGGATTCCTCACGCCCAGATTTTCTCTCCAAAATTTTTCTTACACATGCCCCACTCTTCTCCTCCTTTTAAAACAATGTCAAATATCTTATCCACGTGAGAGGATAAAGATGAGTAATTGCACATTTGAATTCAAATCAAATTTTGAATTCAAATGGAAACCAATTTATCCCTATCCACTAAAGGCGTGAGAAGAGGAGGGCGTGGCTTAATTTATGCATGAGTGATTTCATGAGAAACATTTTCTCGTGTAATAAATGGGGCACTAAAAGAGGATAAGGTCAAGGCGCTAAGATTGGTTGCTCATTCAAATTCAAACTTTGTTTTGAATTTGAATGGCCAATCAATCATCCTTATCCACTCATTTGGTGCATTAAAGTAGGGCATGAGGAGGGCTTTGCGTGAGGAAAAATTCATGAGAACTTCCTTCTCATGAATTCAAATGAGCGCAGTGGAAGTGAGGTGGCGCATGGAAAATGGGTCAAGGTGGTTTTATTATTTAAACCAACCTAATTGAACCAAATAAGTTAGGCCCAATTAGACTAATTTAAACCCAACTTAATTAAGCTTAATTAGGCTCAACAAAATTTTAATCAAATCAGGAATTGATTAAGCCCAACCCCTGATCAAATCAGGGACCAAACCATCTCGACGATTAGGTCAACTTTTAACCTAATCGAGTCAAACCCAACTGAATTCAATTCAATTGGACTTGATCCAAAAATAATTACTCAATCAAATTGAGTTAATTAGTGATCAAATCACTAATTAAACTTCTCATAAATATTGAGTCCAAATTCGATGGGTAATCGGGAATTAGAATTCATCGATATGTAACCCTGATCGAAGAGTCCCAAACCAGTGGGACTCTTGACCTCGGTACCCAAAATGTGTGGGACTCGTGATTAGAGAATCTTGATTCTCGATCATAGAGTCCTAGACACGTAGGACTCATAGTCCATGAGTATTCAGACTCTTCATCAGCCATCAGATCAGATAGGAACCTCTAATGTGTGTGACCCCATAGATTCGAACCTAAGTCGGTAGCATAGGAATCAATTCCTGTACTAATCGAAGTGACCATCTAGCAATGGTACCCGATGATCGGATAGGTCGAATAATTGCAATTACAACACTCAGAACCTACGTGAATATGGTTACTATATAATTTATCCTTTTGACCTCTATGTTTAGGACGACTCAGGGTTAAACTGTCAACCCTGATTAGATCATCCGAATCGTGCTCAACTCAAACAGTCCTGTGACTCCTCACAAAGACTACCCTGGCTAAGGTTTTGCTAAATTGAAACATGACGGTACACAGCTCCTAAACTGGAGTGGTCAATCCCATCTTGACACACGCATCGGTAAGTCAAGTACTTGACCACACCCAGCAGCCTTCCGTCACTGAATTAGAAATTCAGGTAATCCAGTGCCTAAGTGCAGTGAGTTGCTTACAAGTCACTGTGGCGGTCTCAGGTCGGAGGGACATTTATACCCATATTCCATCGGAGCAAATTTTGACAGCAGAAATAGCTCCAGAGTCGGTCACGTTCAGTACAGATGTACCCTTATATCTCACCTGTATGCCATACCAGTGTCTCTACACTCATTGGTTAAGAGGACAACCAACCTATATGGCACACAACGACCTATGCTTGATAAACGTTGTCATCCTTGGTAACAACGTATCATTTGGTTGCGAACAGATTGAGGACTAAACGATAAATCCTCCTTTGTCGAGTCTAAATAGTCCTAAGGACTTCATCACAACATAGGAGTTCATTAGAAGATGAAATATTTTGTGATAAAAAATACCAAAATATTTTTTATTAATTCATAATTCATGTACATATACAACAATGAGAACAACCATCAACAGGCTGACGATTGGCTTTGGGACACTATTCCCAATACTAGATAGTCATGATATGTTGCTAGACATCAATCTTGACTTGTGGGTTTGATCAAACTAAAGGTTTAATTTGGTCACAAATTAGACAGGATTCTAATTGCTGAATTCAGGTTAGCTTGTTTTGGACCTAAATTGATTGAAAGATTCTAATCAAATTTGATCCACTTGCATCTGGACCTACTACTAGCTAGATAAGAAATCCAATAGGTCACACACAAAAGAGACTAATCAAGGATCTAATTAGATTAGATTAAGTTTGCAGAGTTAACATGCTAGCATATGTTACAAACACTAGCTCTTAAAATCGAATCGATTTTGATTTCGATTCTAATTTGAATAGAATTGACTTAATTAAGCTCATGATTTATTTGGGTCTAATTTAGCTTAGCCAAATGTTGGCACCTAATTGAATTCCTCTTATTTGGTTTGGCCTAATTGGATTGGGTTAGCTTTGACTTGGTGTTATGGATAGATATGGACTAAAGAGTCCATTTGGTTATGGACTCTTAACCAAACACCCACACCACCTTATTTTTAAGTTTTTCCATACCTAAAAGAGCTAAATGGCACCTCCAATATGAGCCCTTGGATGGCATGAGGCGTTGATATGTGGTAGAGAAGGAGGGCACCACAAATTGATGCTACGCGACTCTTCAAAAATACTAATAAAAGACCGCGTAGACTCCTTCTTCTTTAAGTCTCTTAGACACCACTTATATCAAATAATCTTTTGATTTTTATACATTTAAGGAAAGAGTTTCTACATGTAAAAATTTAAAAAAACTCTGATTAATGAAAAGATGCTTATCGCATCTTTTATTGCACACGCATGAAAGAAGAATAAAACATCGTATCTGATAAGAGAGTTTCACTTGCAGAAGGACTCTTATCAGATATGACTTTTCCTCTATTTAGGACATGGAAAGACCTCTAAAATTTGATTTGGGGCATGTGGATTGGATAACACCCATTGATAGGCATCTCCATGCTAATTATAAATTGCATGGAGTCTCTAGTGTTTTGGTATTCAGAAGTCTTTCTCTTCTTTCTTACATTCATCTCTAGTTTGTCCAATTTCTTTCTTCCTTCCCTTGTTAGGACAAGTCCAAATATAGTAGGAGCAAGTTTGAATTAGGACAAGGGTTTAGGAAGATAGTAAAGGAAGACAAAGAGATAAGAAAGGTAGAGAAAGACAAGCCAAGGGAGGAGGGTGTTCAAGAAAACACAAGAGGAGTGTTGTGCTACCCAAATTAGAGAAGAAAAGTCTTGAAGGAGCTTGTGTCTTGATCTAGTCTCTGTGTGGATCACCATTAGAAGATGAATGCTTGGGCGCCTAGTGGAAGCTCTATCAAAATTTTTTGAATTTAGCGATACAGGTATTCTTCTATATCTTCTGTAATGTCATGCATGTTTAGATATATGATTGTTAATCACCAAGTCTCAACTTAGAGTTTGATAATTATGATTTTATTATGCAAAGTTATGAAATTCATACTTTCACTATGCTATCATAACCCAACAGTGGTATCAGAGCCAACCTTGATTGGTTCAATCATATGAGCATGTCTATATATAGAATTATATATACATGCGAGTTGCAAGCATATGATATATTGTATGTGTTATATTATGTAAATAACTTTATTATAATTTATTTAATATATATTTGTTAGATCATAATCATGTAGTTAAATTTTTAAGGATGTGCTTGTGATCATTAAAGCCCTCATAAAAAATTATATTAAGTCATAGTGATCAGAACCAGTGGCTAACCAATTCTTGAGTCGATTAATCAATTGGTGTCTAGGCAAGTGTTAAAGGTAGTTTTTTACTTGGTTCCGTTAACTGATTTGACTAATTTATTAGTATCTAAGAAAAGCAATGGGGGGATGAAGTGAAATTTTAGTACAGGGGTAAAATGGTAATTTTATAACTTTTTCAAAATCACTATTTTACAGTAAAAATTATTAATTAATCTAATTAATTAACATATATTTATCCTACACTAGGATCTAAATATGATATACAGCATGCATGCATTTAAATTTGAAATTCAAATTGGAACAGTAAATAATTTACTGTTCTGTGTTCAGAACATAATATCTTTGTGTGGGTAGTCGATCATCGTAATCTGATCACCGTCAGAAGGATCTGATCATCATGACACAGCCATACAGTGTGTCTGGCCTCTGCAGATTGTCCACACGAAGCTCCTGGTCTGATCGGCTCCTCACGAGTGCTAGCTCATTGTAGAGCTCTTTCGACAGTCGATGCTGATCAAACTCCTTCGATCGATGTCTGTCGAGTCTTTGGATGCTCTAGATTATCAGTAAGTATTCTTGAGAGGTTGATGAAGCTCTCTCTAAAATTTGGTGGGCTCACGACACTCGTAGCTCACCTTCTCACTTCCTGAACCCCAGGCTGAAACCCTAGGGAACTCACTGAAAACCCTGCGCCAACTTTTCTTTCTTTTCTTTCTTTTTCTCTCAGAAGGTTTTGGACCTTCACCTTATGCACAAGGCTTCCTCACACCACAAGCTTTCTCTCCAAAAAATTCTACACACACCCCATCCTTCTCCTCTTTTTAAAACAACGTAGAACATGTCTTATCCGCGTGAGAGGATAAAGATAAGTGGTTGCACATTTGAATTCAAATCAAATTTGAATTCAAATGCAAACCAACTCATCCCTATCCACTTGGGCAAGAGAAGAGAAGGGGCATGGCTTCATTTGTGCATGGAGAGTTTATACGAGAAACACTTTCTCATGTAGAACATGGGGTGCTAAAGAGGATAAGGACATGGCGCATGGATTGGTTGCTCATTCAAATTCAAACTTTCTTTTGAATTTGAATGGCCAACCAACCATCCTTATCCACCTATATGGCGCACAAATATGGGGCATGAGAAGGGCTTTGTGTGAGAGAAAATTTACAAGAAGTTGTTTCTCGTGAATTCAAATGGGCGCAGAGGAAGTGAGGTGGCGCAGGGAGTTTGGGTCAAGGTTGTTTCTCATTTTAAACTAACCTAATTGAACCAATTTAATTAAAATAAGCTAGGCCCAATTAGACTAATTTAAACCCAACTTAATTAGACTTAATTAGGCTCAATAAAATCCTAATCAAATCAGGAATTGACTAAGCCCAACCCCTAATCAAATCAGGGACCAAACCATCTCAACTATTAGGTCAACTCTTAACCTAATCGGGTCAAACCCAACTGAATCCAATTCAATTGGACTTGATCCAAAAATAATTACTCAATCAAATTGAGTTAATTAGTGATCAAATTACTAATTAAACCTCTCATAAATACTGAGTCCAAATTTGATGGGCAATCGGGTATCAAAGTTCATTGATATGAAATCTTGATCGAAGAGTCCCAACCAGTGGGACTCTTGACCCTGATACCCAAAATGTATGGGACTCGTGAATAGAGAATCCTGATTCTCGATCATAGAGTCCCAGACATATAGGACTCATAGTCCACAAATATTAAGACTCTTTATCAGCCATCAGATCAGATAGGAACCTCTAATGTGTGTGACCCCGCAGGTTCGAACCTAAGCCGGTAGCACAGAAACCAATTCCTGTACTAATCGAAGTGACCATCTAGCAATGGTACCCAATGTCCAGATAGGTCAAATAGTTGCAATCGTAACACTCAGAACCTATGTGAATATGGTTACCGTATAATTCATCCCTTTTGACCCCTGTGTTTAGGATGACTCAGAGTTAAACTGTCAACCCTGATTAGATCATCCGAATCGTGCTCAACTCAAACAGTCCTGTGACTCCTCACTAGGACTACCCTGATCAAGATTTTGCTAAATTAAAATACGACTGTACACAGCTCCTGAATTAGAGGGTCAATCCCATCTTGACACGCACCGACAAGTCAAGTACTTGACTACACCAAGCATCCTTCCATCACTGAATTAGAAATTCAGGTAGTCCAGTGCCTAAGTGCAGTGAGTTGCTTGCAAGTCATCGTGGCGGTCTCAGGTCGGAGGGATATTTATATCCATATCCTATCGGAGCAAATCTTGACAGTAGAGATAGCTCTGGAGTCGTCACGTTCAGTGCAGAGGTACCCTTACATCTCACCTGTATACCATACCAGTGTCTCCACACTCCTTGATTAAAATGACAACCAACCTATATGACACACAACGACCTACGCTTGATAAACGTTATTGTCCTTGGTAACAACGTATCATTTGGTCGCGAACAGGTTTAAGGACTAAACGATAAATCCTTCTTTGTCGAGTCTAAATAGTCCTAAGGACTTCACCACAACATAGGAGTTCATTAGAAGATGAAACAATTTGTGATGAAAAATATCAAAATAACTTTTATTTATTTATAATTCATATACTAAAATAAAAA
Source organism: Elaeis guineensis (assembly GCF_000442705.2). Taxonomy (NCBI): domain Eukaryota; kingdom Viridiplantae; phylum Streptophyta; class Magnoliopsida; order Arecales; family Arecaceae; genus Elaeis; species Elaeis guineensis. The sequence goes on from NC_026000.2 coordinate 77,649,946, forward strand.
GAAGCACAACCATCAACAGTCTGACGATTGGCTTTGGGACACTATTTCCAACAATCTCCCACTTGGCCTAAAGCCAATCGGTGCAGTATCTAATACCCATCTTCGATTTGAAGTCGTCAAACTTTTTCACTATAATGGCTTTAGTGAATGGGTCAGCCAGGTTCTCCTTCCCATCGATCTTCTGAAGGTCGACATCACCTCGATCCACTATTTCTCGGATGAGATAGTAGCGGCGCAGAATATGCTTTGTCCGCTGGTGTGCCTTTGGTTCCTTCGCCTGAGCAATAGCTCCAGAGCTGTCACAATAGAGCAGAACTGGACCAACAAGGGAGGGTGCTACTCCGAGCTCGATGATGAATTTCCTGAGCCACACCACTTCTTTGGCAGCATCTGATGCAGCGACATACTCCACCTCGCAAACTGAATCAGCCACTGTGTGCTGCTTGGAACTCTTCCAGCAGACAGCTCCACCATTAAGGGTAAAAATAAATCCCGACACACTCTTACTGTCATCATGATCAGACTGGAAACTAGAGTCTGTAAACACTATAAGTCTCAATTCTGATTCACCATAAACAAGCCACTAGCCCTTAGTATTTCTTAAATACTTCAGGATGGTTTTAACACCCTTCCAGTGATTCTCCTCTGGATCAGATTGGTATTTACTCACTACCCCTAGTGAGTATGCCACATCTGGTCGTGTACATATCATGGCATACATGATAGATCCATTGTCGAAGCATATGGAATTCTATCCATACGTTCTCTCTCTTGAGGTGTTGTCGGACAATCCCTCTTCGAGAGAAAAATTTTATGGCCTATTGGTAGATAGCCTTTCTTGGAATTCTCCATGTTGAATCTCTTCAGCATAGTATCAATGTACGTGGACTGGGATAAGCCAAGCAGCCTTTTAGATCTATCCCTATAGATCCTCTTCCCTAGGATGTAGGAAGCTTCTCCCATATCCTTCATGGAGAACTATGACGACAGCCAAATCTTTATTCCCTGTAATGCAGGGACATCATTCTCGATTAAGAGAATGTCATCCACATACAATACAAGAAATACCACTACTGGACTATTAGCCCACTTATAAATGTAGGGCTCTTCTCCATTCTTAATGAAGCCAGACATCTTGATTGTCCTATCAAAATATATGTTCCAACTCTAAGATGCCTTCTTAAGTCCATAAATGGACCTCTGTAGCCTGCACACCTTAGACTCATCTGTGGATGTGAACCCTTCAGGTTGTATCATACACACCTCTTCGTCCAGCTCTCTATTTAGGAAAGCTGTCTTCACATCCATCTGTCAGATTTTATAGTCCAGATGGGCAGCTATCGCAAGCATAATCCGAATGGATTTGAGCATTGCCACAGGAGAAAATGTCTCATCATAGTCTATACCATAACGTTGACGATATCCCTTGGCAACCAGATGGGCTTTATAGGTCTCCACCTTTCTATCTGCGCCCCTCTTCCTCTTGAAGACCCACTTACACCTTATGGGTTTTACTCCTTCGGGTGGGTCAACCAATGTCCACACATCGTTGACCTTCATGGACTCCATTTCGGATTTCATGGCATCTAGCCATTTCTTAAGTCAGATCTCTGCATTGCATCCAAGTAGGATCGGATCCTCATCGTTTTCATCAAGTTCGATAGGATCTCTGTCCCGGATCAAGAAACTATAGTATCTGTCCGGTTGACGTGGTACTCTACCAAACCATCTTAAGGGTGCATGAACAATGGGCTCCGGATCTGATCTAACCAAATCTGGCTCAGGTTCAGCTACTTGTGTCAATTTTTTGACCTGTCGAACTTCCTCAAGTTAGACCTTAGAGGCAACAGTCCCTTCACCAAGGAACTCCTTTTCTAAAAAGATTGCCTTAAGGCTGACAAACACCTTTTGCTCATCAGCTAGGTAGAAATAATATCCTTTGGTCTCTTTTGGGTACCCTATGAAATTACACTTGTCAGACCTAGGTCCAAGCTTATCCGTAATTAAATGTTTAACATAAGTCGGACACCCCCAAACCCTTAGGTGTGAGAGTACTGGCTTACGTCCTATCCATATCTCATGTGGAGTTTTGGTTACAGACTTACTCGAAATCCTATTTAGAAGGTAACAAGCTGAATCGAGCGCATATCCCAGAGGGAGATCGACAGACCAGCAAACCCCATCATGGATCGAACCATGTCCAACAAAGTCCGATTCCTCCTTTCAAACACACCATTATGCTGTGGTGTTCCAGGAGATGTCCACTGAGAGAGAATCTCATTCTCCCCAAGATATGTTAGAAAATTATTGGAAAGGTATTCACCTCCTCGATCAGATCGAAGAGTTTTAATACACCTCTCAGTTTATTTTTCTACCTCATTTCGGAATAGTTTGAACATTTCAAATGACTCTGACTTATGCTTCTTTAAGTAGACATACCCATATCTTGATAGGTCATCTGTGAAGGTTATGAAGTAAAAATATCCACCTCTTGCACTTGAGCTCATGGGTCCACATACATTAGAATGTACCAGACTTAAGAGTTCACTGGCTCACACACTTTTTCCAGTAAAAGGTGACTTGGTCATCTTTCTAAGAAGACAGGACTCACAGGTTGGAAGTGATTCACAATCACCTACTTCAAGAATTCCTTCTTGAGCCAACCTGTTTATCCTGTTCTTATTGATATGACCTAGTCTACAGTGCCAAAGATAGACTTCTGACACATTATCTATTCTAGGGCATTTACCGGAGGTTTGAACTACATTAACAGGTTGTGATAGTAAGTAAATTTCATTATTTAGTTATCCAACAAATATTATAACACCATTCAAAATGATATTGTAAATATTTTTTTTTATTAAAAATTTATAACCGTACATGGCCAAAAGGCCTACAGAAATAATATTTAATAAAAAACTTGGACAATAGTGACATTCACTTAGAATTACATTACGAGAATTGATTACAATGTTCATGATTCCTAAAGCTAGAACTGAAACTTTGCTTCCATCTCCAACATTCAGGAATCTCTCGTCGTCATCAAATCTCCTACTGATCTGCAGATCCTGCATCGAATTGCAAATATGATAAGAGCTTCCAATATCCAATACCCAGGTAGTAGTATCACATATGAAAAAGTTGCAAGGTGTTATCATATAATTACCTTGCTTCTTCTTCGGCCTGTTTGGGTCCAAGGAGGCAATGTATAGAGGATAGTTCTTCTTCCAGTGCCCCTGCTTCTTGCAAAAGAAACACTCTGCCTAGCTCTGATCGAGCTTGCGCTTCTTGGTCTGACCCTGTGCAGACGTCCCAGCATGCGGCTGCACCTTCTTATTCTTCTTCTTCTTGTTCTTCTTCCCTTTCTTAAAGGGTCGACGACCAGAAGAAGACCCTCCCACAACATTCACCGACTCCTTATGGAGCTGGTGGTCCTTCTCAAAGTTTTACGGTAACCCCAACAAGCCGTGGTAGTTCACTGCAGGCTTTGTCATTCAAAAATGAGTAAGGAAGGGGGGGAAGAACTTGGGCAAAGAATTAAGGATCGCATCCTTACCGAGCTACTCATGTAGGGGAAAGCCCAGTTTACTTAGGCGCTCAATCATTTCGATCATGTACAGTACATGATCAGTGACTAAGGCCCCATCCCTCATTCGAGCATTGAAAATGGCACAACTAATTTTGTGCCTTTCAACGTCATCAAGCGTGCCAAAGGAGTCGCTCAATATTTGAAGCATCTCCTGCGGCTGGGCATTCTCAAACCTGTGGCTGAACTCATCATTCATTGCTGCCAGCATTATGCATCGAACAGTGGTGCGATCGTTGAGCCACTTCTGGTAAGTATCTCAGACCGTCCCTCTAACGTTCGGGGCTGGCTCCTTGAGTGTCGGATCCGTTACTACATAAAGGATCCGCTCATGCTCAAGGATGATTTTTAATTTTTGATACCAGCTATCGAAATTAGGTCCCATGAGCTTGTCATTATCTAATAATGACCGGAGCGATAGGGTAGTGGCCATAGCTGCATAAAGGAAAATCAGACCTCTATTAGTATATAAATTATTAATACTAAAGACTTGGACTTTAGTCTAAAGTTTCTCCCAATATTTTTACGAATTGGTAGCCTCAACCTCCAATTCGAGGAATTACTTTAATTCCTTAGTGGGTACTAGAATCCATATAGACTACACACAAGCCCAACTTTGGTTGGTCAACCCATGTGCATCTATGGGTAGGTTCATAACCAGTTGTTTCTCTAAACAACTTCTAGTAATCAATTTTGCCCCAGAACCTAATCAGTAGGCTTTGGCCTCCACTGAAAAGATCTGGTTAGGTCCAACCATTAACATGACTTGATTTGGTGAATCGAATCAATAAATGATCAGGCCCGACTTTGGCTGGCCAACCTGACCACCATCAGAAAGACTCAAACCAAATTATCATATTATGAATGATTATTCCATTAGTCAATAAGCACCAGGCCTTTGGGCCTCCAATGATTATTAAACTAATGGACTCATTATCACTCACTTAATGGGAGGCTATGACTTAGTTATCACTATAACTTAATCATTTTTTGGACCTAATAATTTTTGAGGATTTTATTAAAGGATAGAAGAGAAGAAATTAACCAGCTAATTTCAATCCTCCCACTGACTTTATCAAGTCAGATTAAAAAAGATTTAATTAAAGCCAGCATTAGGAGCACCTAAATCAGTCACACTGATTTACCTAATGACATGGGTGAGCTCTAATCACTAAGTGATCTAATCAAGACCTAACTCACCAGGTTGGCCAGGTAAGTGAGATCAATGGTGGGGATATGCCATTAACTCGTCAGAGATCGAATCAATGCGAGTAGCTCCCACTTAAGAACCACTGATCAAACTGTCGAACTTACCTTAGACACCAACCGGTTCATTAGTTTTAATTTGATCAACTTAGTAAATAGGGTTCCACTGCATAGCCATTAATTAAGTCCATCTTGGTCTAGTCAAAGACATAGACCCATTCAACTACAACTATTGGAGTTGAGTCTAGAGTGTCTTTGACCTAATCTAATTCAACTTTTGATTAGTTTGATCAATTACTCTAATTTAGTCCATTTCTTTAAGCTAACCTTAGGTCTAACCTAATTATGGACCTAATCCATCTAACCCATTGACCCACAAGTTTATGCAATTGTCTTAGGTCTTAATTCACAATTCTAGACCAACTTGACAATACTTAATTCCTTTCATTAAGTATTTGGGCTGATGGGTCAGGGTTTGGCATTTCGAAAATAATTTTCAAATTTGAAAGATTTTATTTTTTGTTCACCAAATATATTGACTCATTTCACAAATAGATCAGCACATTTCATAAATAGCAATCCTATTGCTAATTACTTAATAGGAAATAACTCAATCAAAATAAATCATGAATATTCCTTTAGATCTAACCTAATACATTATGATAAATTTTACAATTGAATCTTTACAATTAAGTCCTTTCGCTGCTTCATCTACATGGGATATAATTGCAGTGGCACCCCTACCGCCATAGGAGAAGCCCATCGAATGAGAGGAGAGGGCCTTTAAACCCTACTTTTCTCCTATGAATGGACGACCATGGCAACCAACCCAATTAGATTACTTGCTACTTGGATCAAGTATATCTACATATACCAATTTCAAAATTTAAATTTCAAATTTCAAATTTTAAATTTTAAATTTTGAATTTTAAATTTCAAACAAATTTCAAATTTCAAATTTTTGAATTCTAAATTTTGAATTTTAAATTTTGAATTTCAAATTTGAAATTTCAACCAAATTTTAAATTTTAAATTTCAATTTTTTGAATTTTAAATTTCAAATTTCAAATTTCAAAATTTAAATTTTAAATTTTTGAATTTTGAATTTTGAACAACTTTTAAAATTCAAATTTTAAATTTCAAATTTAAACTTTTAGATTATAACTTAATCTACACATGCAAATATATATATCATATCTTAGAACCCGCTCTGATACCATTTGAAGTGAAATTTTAGTGTAGGGGTAAAATGGTAATTTTAAATTTTTTTCAAAATCACTATTTTACAGTAAAAATTATTAATTAATCTAATTAATTAATATATATTTACCCTACATTAGGATCTAAATATGATATACAGCATGCATACATTTAAATTTGAAATTCAAATTTGAATTGTAAATAATTTATTGTTTTGTGTTCAGAACACAATACCTTTGTGCGGGTAGTCGATCATCGTAATCTGATCACCGTCAGAAGGATTTGATCATCGTAATATAGCTACACAGTGTGTTTGGCCTCTGTAGATCATCCACATGAAGCTCCCGATCTGATCGGCTCCTCACGAGTGCTAGCTCGTTGTAGAGTTCTTTCGACGGTCAATGCTGATCGATCTCCTTCGATCGATGTTTGCCGACTCCTCAGATACTCTAAATCATCAAAAAGTATGCTTGAGAGGTTGATGAAGCTCTCCCTAAAATTTGGTGGGCTCACGACACTCGTAGCTCACCTTCTCACTTCCCGAACCCTAGGCTGAAACCCTAGGGAACTCACTGAAAACCCTACACCCACTTTTCTTTCTTTTCTTTCTTTTTCTCTCGAAAGGTTTTAGACCTTCACCTCATGCACAAAGCTTCCTCACACCCCAAGCTTTCTCTCCAAAAAATTTTACGCACGCCCCATCCTTCTCCTCTTTTTAAAACAATGTAGAACGTGTCTTATCCACGTGAGAGGATAAAGATAAGTGGTTGCACATTTGAATTCAAATGCAAACCAACTCATCCCTATCCAATTGGGCATGAGAAGAGAAGGGACGTGGCTTCATTTTTGCATAGAGAGTTTATACGAGAAACACTTTCTCATGCAGAACATGGGGTGCTAAAGAGGATAAGGACATGGTGCATGGATTGGTTGCTCATTCAAATTCAAACTTTCTTTTGAATTTGAATGGCCAACCAACCATCCTTATCCACCTATATGGTGCACAAATGTGGAGCATGGGAAGAGCTTTGTGTGAGAGAAAATTCATGAGAAGTTGCTTCTCGTGAATTCAAATGGGTGCAGAAGAAGTGAGGTGGCACAGGGAGTTTGGGTCAAGGTGGTTTCTCATTTTAAACTAACCTAATTGAACCAATTTAATTAAAATAAGCTAGGCCCAATTAGACTAATTTAAATCTAACTTAATTAGGCTTAATTAGGCTCAATAAAATCTTAATCAAATCAAAAATTGACTAAGTCCAACCCCTGATCAAATCAGGGACCAAACCATCTCGACTATTAAGTCAACTCTTAACCTAATCGGGTCAAATCCAACTGAATCCAATTCAATTGGACTTGATCCAAAAATAATTACTCAATCAAATTGAGTTAATTAGTGATCAAATCACTAATTAAACCTCTCATAAATATTGAATCCAAATCTGATGGGCAATCGGATATCAAAGTCCATCGATATGAAATCTTGATCGAAGAGTCCCAAACCAGTGGGACTCTTGACCCCGATATCCAAAATGTGTGGGACTCATGATCAAAGAATCCTAATTCTCGATCACAGAGTCTCAGACACGTAGGACTCATACTCCACAAATATTAGGACTCTTCATCAGCCATCAGATTAGATAGGAACCCCTAATGTGTGTGACCCCACAGGTTCGAACCAAAGTCGGTAGCACAGGAACCAATTCCTGTACTAATCGAAGTGACCATCTAGCAATGGTACCCGATGTCTGGATAGGTCGAATAGTTACAATCACAACACTCAGAACCCACGTGAATATGGTTACTGTATAATTCATTCCTTTTAACCCCTGTGTTTAGGATGACTCAGGGTTAAACTGTCAAGATTTTGTTAAATTGAAACATGACTGTATACAGCTCCTGAATTAGAGTGGTCAATCCCATCTTGACACATGCACCGATAAGTCAAATACTTGACTACACCCTGCATCCTTCCATCACTGAATTAGAAATTCAGGTAGTCCAGTGCCTAAGTGAGTGAGTTGCTTGCAAGTCACCGTGGCAGTCTTAGGTCGGAGGGACATTTATACCCATATCCCATCAGAGCAAATCTTGACAGCAGAGATAGCTCTGGAGTCGGTCACATTCAGTGCAGATGTACCCTTACATCTCACCTGTATGCCATACCAGTGTCTCCACACTCCTTGGTTAAGTGGACAACCAACCTATATGGCACACAACGACCTATGCTTGATAAACGTTATTGTCCTTGGTAACAACGTATCATTTGATCGCGAACAGGTTTAAGGACTAAATAACAAATCCTCTTTTGACGAGTCTAAATAGTCCTAAGGACTTCACCACAACACAGGAGTTCATTAGAAGATGAAATAATTTGGGATGAAAAATACCAAAATAACTTTTATTTATTTATAATTCATATACTAATACAAAAAGATGCACAATTGTCAACAGACTGACGATTGACTTTGGGACACTATTCCCAACAGGGAACCCCCACCTACTTATCTGGCCAATTGGGTTAGTCTAAATCTTGAATTTGGTCTGCTCAGTGTTTATTACACTACTAAAGCCTTCCTTCATGCTAAGATGATTTTTATTTTAAGAACCATAGTAAATTTATTATGCTATCCTTAAAACTTACTCTGGGACTAATATAATAAAATCTTGGTGCATTATGAATGCTTATGGCATATTTGAATTATTATTACTTTGTTGTGCTATCCACAAGAGCAATATTAATTTCAAATATGGCTGTATAAAAATGAAAGGTTTGACTTAACTAAAATATTATGGTTTGTTGTACCATCCACAAAACTATAAATATTTTAGAGGCAGTTTATGTTGAGAATATAATTGAAAAAGTTTTCCTACCTTTGATCTTACTGAAGTTTGTTGTGCTATCCACAAGACTTCTTTGAGGAATAAGGATCTTAACCCCACTAAGAGACCGATTTAGGGTTTTTCGTCTATCATAGAGAGGGCTATGGTATATGATAAAATAGTGGAAGCAATAACTAGAATAAAAAGATCTCATCTGGTTATACATGTCACCATAAATCATCTACTTATATGATTATTCTTAATTCTTGTAGATTAAAAGTTTGCATTATGGCTACTTCACTCTCACTACGTTGCATCCTTGATGCAAATAAGCTGACTGATCTCAATTATATGGATTGGCTGAGAAACTTGCATATAGTGCTTATGTAAGAAAAGTTATCTTACATTCTAGACACACCTGACCCTGGTCCAGTCAATGAAGATGCTTCAGAGAAGAAAAAGGCCACATATAAGATGTGGCAAAATGACAGCATGGTTGTTAAGTATATAATGTTGGCCTCTATGAGTAATGAATTACAGAGGCAACATGAGGATATGGATGCTTCTTCCATACTACTCAATTTAAAAGAGCTATATGAAGAACAGAGCCAAACTGCTAGATATGAATTATCTAAGCAGTTGTTTCGAGCTCGGATGACTGACGAAACTCCAGTTCAAAATCATGTGCTGAAGATGATTGACTTGATCACCAGATTATGTCAATTAAAATTCACCATGGATGCAGAACTCAGTCAAGATCTAATCCTCCAGCCTCTCCCAGAATCCTTCTCCAAGTTTATGGTGAATTACCATATGAACAAACTAGATATTTTTCTGTCAGAGATATTAAATATGTTGAAAATAGCTAAAAATCATATAAAGAGAGAAAAAGATCCACTTCTTATAGTGGATAAAAATAAATATGGCAGAAAGGGTTCAAAGTAAGGAAAGAAATTGAACCCTAAAAGAAGCACCTTCAAGATAAAGAAGGCAAAGCATGTCCCTACAGATATGACATGTTATCACTGTGGCAAGACGGGACATTGGAAAAGAAATTGTAAGAGTTTTCTTGCAAAGATGAAAGAAAATGCAAGTGTGGCACACAAAGGTATGTATATGATACATACTATATTTTCACTAAGTTCTTCAGCAAGTAATTCATGGGTATTGGATACCGCATGTGGTTCTCATATTTGTAATTCGTTGCAGGAGTTATAGAGAATCAAAGGGTTGAAGAAAAATGAGTTCAAGCTTTTCGGTGCTACTGGAGAATCAATCTCTACTGAAGCTATGGGAACTTACCTGTTAGAGCTACCCTCAAGAAAAACTCTAGAATTAGAAAAATGTTATTACATGCCAAAGATTCTGAGAAATATCATATCTATACCTCTTTTAATACAATGTGGATATGAAATAAAATTTATGGGCAGTGGTTGCTCTATATTTCGTGCAAATGAAATTTTTAGCAACGGATATTTTGATAATGGTCTTTTAATTCTATTACTTAATAAAAATATTTTTTATATTCATAAAAATATAAAAAGAAAGAGAGAAGATATAAATATGTCATTTCTCTGGCATTGCCGTCTTGATCATATTGGTGAGTCAAGGATAAGCAAGTTGTACAAAGAGAAATTTTTTGAGCCATATGATTTTGGATCATATGGAACTTGTGAATCTTGTCTTATGGAAAAAATGACCAAGACTCCATTCTCTGGACATGAGAAAGGGCAAATGAGTTATTGGCCTTAGTACATTCAGATGTATGTGGGCCCATGACAACTTTAGCCAGAGGAAGATATTCCTAATTTATAACTTTTACAGATGACTTATCAAGATATGGATATGTGTACCTCATGGAACATAAATCCGATGCATTTGATAAGTTTAAGGAATATCAAAATATGGTTGAAAAAATAAACTGGAAAAAGTATTAAAGTCCTTCGATCTGATCTAGGTGGCAAGTATTTATCCAATGAATTTTTTGATCATCTTAAATGACAAGAAATTCTCTCTGAATGGATACGTCCTTATACACCATAGTTGAACGGTGTAGTAGAAAGGAAGAATCATACTCTTATGAAAATGGTATGGTCTATGATGTGCTATGCTGATCTTTCAATATCTTTCTGGGAATATGCCTTGGAAACTGTTGCATATATTCTTAATAGAGTGCCTTCAAAATCAGTACCTAGCACTCCATATGAATTATGGAATGGTAGGAAGCCCAGTCTTAAACAACTCAAAATATGGGACTGTCCTGCTTATGTTAAAAATATTTTTGGACATAAGCTAAGTGCAAGGTCGGACAAGTATTTATTTGTAGGATATCTCAAGGAAACTAGAGGATATTATTTCTACCACCTTACTAACAAAAGGTAATTGTCAGTAGACATGCCATATTCTTGAAAAAGAATTCATCCAAGAAGGAGGCAGTGGGAAGAATATTGAACTCAAAGAAGTTCAAGACCTACAAAGTGTTCTAGAATTACCAATGAAAGTTTCTCAACCAGAAGTACCTAGTAACATGGTACATCCAAAATTTACACCTCCTCTCTGAAGGTCAGATAGACTATGTTGGTGCAAAAATCTGCTTGAGCCGGAGAAGCTGGAGTCGAGGGAGTCGCGGTCGCCGTCGGGACCTGCAAAAGAAGTCTAAACTGGAGGTGGGGTTGCTCTGGCAAGACCCTCCGACGCTCAAGTCAGTTCTCTGCCTCAACAAGAATGGAGTGCTCGAACGGAAATTTTAGCAGAGTTTCTAGGTAAAAATGAGGGCTTAGAGAATAACGTATCTGGGGTCCCCCTTTTATAAGTGGAGGGGGCAACAGACAGATAGCGACGTTTGTAACCATCTGGCAGTGGGCTGCCCGGGGTCAGGAGGAGTTTGTTGCAAAGAGTAGTGGAGTGGAATCGTGGCTATCACCGGGACATGCCACGTGGAGCCTATTGCGGGGAGTGGAGCGGTGTCCGTTGTCGCGACTTACCAGAGGATGGAGGATCCATGCGGTATCCGTCGTAGGAAGTGGAGCAGGATCATGGCCATTATTGCGGTCTGCCAGGAGGTGATGGAGCCGTGCGGAATCCATCACAGGAAGTGGAGCAGAGTCGTGGCCGTTACTGCGGCCTGCCAGGGAGTGATGGAGCTGTGCGAAATCCATCGTAGGAAGTGGAGCAGAGTCATGGCCGTTACTGCGGCCTGCCAGGGAGTGATGGAGCCGCACGGAATCCATCGCAGGAAGTTGAGCAGAGTCGTGGTCGTTACTGCGGCCTGCCAGGGGGTCCAGGCCTGTTGGCCGAAGTTCGATCGAAGTTCGGTCTCCGTAGAAGTCCGGACGGGGATCATTTGTCGAGGAGTCTCGGCCAAGGCCGCTCGGAGTAGGAACTTGATGTAGTTCATTTGCAGTGGTAACTCGAAGTGGGTCGCTTGCAACAGGAGCTCGAAGTCCGACTCCCGTAGGAGTCCGGATGAAGTCTTCCTGCGGTCGAAGTCAGGGATGAAGTCTGGGTCCCATAGGAGTCTGGACGAAGTCTACCTGCAACTGAAGTCGGGGGGTGAAGTCCGGTTCTTGTAGGAGTCCGGATGAAGTTCACCTGTGATTGAAGTCGTGGGTGGAATCCGGCTCCCGTAGGGGTTCGGACGAAGTCTACCTATGATTGAAGTCATGGGTGGAGTCCGGCTCCCGTAGGAGTCAGGACGAGGCCTTCCTGCAGCCGGAGTCGTGGACGGAGCCCGGCTCCCGTAGGAGTCCAGCGGGGTCTCCCTTGGCGTCGTGGATGGAGCCTGGCTCCCGTAGGAGTCCGGGCGGAGTCTTCCTGCAATTAAAGTTAGGTGCGAGGTCTGGCTCCCGTAGGAGTCCGGACGGGGCTTACCGGCAGTTGAAGTTGGCGACGGAGCCTGGCTCCCGTAGGAGTCCGGGCGGAGTCCTCCTTGCGGCTGAAGTTGTGGGTGGAGCTCGGCTCTCGTAGGAGTCTGGGCGGAGTCCCCCTTGGAGTCGTGGACGGAGCCCAGCTCCTATAGGAGTCCGAGCTGAGCCTTCCTTGGCATCGTGGATAGAGCCCGGCTCCCGTAGGAGTCCGGATGGAGTCTTCCTGCAATTAAGGTTAGGTGCGAAGTTCGGCTCCCGTAGGAGTCCGGACGGGGCTTACCGACAGTTGAAGTTGGCGACGGAGCCCGGTGCCTGTAGGAGTCCGGGCGGAGTCCTTCCGGTTGAAGTCGTGGCTGGAGCCCGGCTCTCGTAGGAGTCCGGGCGGAGTCCCCTTGGAGTCGTGGATGGAGCTCGGCTCCCGTAGGAGTCCGGGCGGAGTCTTCCTTGGCATCGTGGACGGAGCCCGGCTCCCGTAGGAGTCCGGGCGAAGCCTTCTTGCAATTAAGGTTAGGTGAGAAGTCCGGCTCCCGTAGAAGTCCGGATGGGGCTTACCGACAGTTGAAGTTGGCGACAGAGCCTGGCTCCCGTAGGAGTCCAGGCGAAGTCCTCCTTGCGACTGAAATCATGGGTGGAGCCTGGCTCCCGTAGGAGTCCGGGCGGAGTCCCCCTTGGAGTCTTGGACGGAGCCCGGCTCCCGTAAGAGTCCGGGTGGAGTCCCCCTTGGCATCGTGGATGGAGCCCGGCTCCCGTAGGAGTCCGGGTGGAGTCTTCCTTGGCGTCGTGGATGGAGCCCGGCTCCCGTAGGAGTCCGGGTGGAGCCTTCCTACAATTAAGGTTAGGTGCGAAGTCCGGCTCCCGTAGGAGTCCGGACGGGGCTTACCGGTAGTTGAAGTTGGCGATGGAGCCCGGCTCCTGTAGGAGTCTGGGCGAAGTCCTCCTTGCGGCTAAAATCATGGGTGGAGCCCGGCTCCCGTAGGAGTCCGGGCGGAGTCCCCCTTGGAGTCGTGGATGGAGCCCGACTCCTGTTGGAGTTCGGGCGGAGTCCCCCTTGGCGTCGTGGACGGAGCCCGGCTCCCGTAGGAGTTCGGGCAGAGTCTTCCTTGGCGTCGTGGATGGAGCCCGGCTCCCGTAGGAGTCCGGGCAGAGTCTTCCTTGGCGTCGTGGACAGAGCCCGCAAGGGTCAATTCCGCTGAGAACTTCGACCGTGGGTACTTTATACCCAACACCAGTCCCCCTGCTTTCGAGTTTGAATTTCGAATGAAGGAAGTACAGAGAGATTGGCATAGCCGAAGTTGTCTCCTTGAATCCTGTTCATGACCACCCTCAGATATTTTGGTATTAAATGTGCGCATGCTGGGGTCTTTTCGAATCGGGGCGAGACGAAGGGACCCTTCGAAATTCCCGTCGGTACACTGGCCCAGTACGGCACCATAATGGCTCTGCCAATTCGTCAGTCATTTTTAGCCGCCTGTCGGGGGGAGTGGGACACGTGTCGGGCACGGGCTGGCCTGGGGGGATTCGCGATCATTATGGCGCCGGATCCCAGGGTCTATTTAAACCCGTCCTTTCACCTTTAGGGGCCCTATTCCATTCCAGAGTTCTACCAGTATCTGCCCTCCCTTCGAGAGCCCTATTTCTGTTGGTGTCTTCTCGGGCCATAGGCGCCCTTCAAATCATCCCTGTCTTCGTCCCTCTGCATCCCTCAGAGCGATCTAGGTTAGTCCCAGCACCTTCATCTTTCTTCCCGCCACTTAGGGGCCTCTTCTTTGCCATTATTTTTTTGTATTCCTCCGAGTTAGTTTCCTGTGACCTCTCGCCCCTTATCCTGTCCGTCTTCTTCGGGATCTTTAGAATCCTCATTCGAAGCTATTCGAAATGTCATCCGGCTCTTCCGCTCCCAGCGGTTCCGGGAGTTCTTCCGCCTCAAACCCCCAGGTCCCTCGCTCTGTAGACGAACCCGCGTCTGGGGCTGGGCTCCACCGATTTTTGCGTCAGGCGCCGTTCCATGTTCCCTGACTCCGAAGGAACTCCTTCTGATAAGGGTTCAGTATGGAGTTCCTCCGGAGTACGATCTGGAGCTGCCTAGCCCCTCTGACCGGGCTAGCACTCCCCCACCCGATCATTTTTGCCTGTATCAGGAGGCGTTCCGTGCCGGACTCCGACTTCTGCTTTCGTCCTTTATTATCGCCCTCTTCCGCTTCTTAGACATCTCCTTGGCTTCTGTTGCCCCGAATTCTTTTAGGTTTTTTATAGGGTTTCTCTCCCTTTGCCACGTAGTCGAGGTCCAACCGTCCCTCTCTCTATTTAGGCACTTCTATACCTTCAAGCGCCATCCTTCGGTGAAGGACTGATGGTACATCTCCCCTCAGTTCGGCAAGAAGGGGTTGCTGAAAGGTGCCCCTTCTTCAATCCACAATTGGAAGGGAAAATACCTCTTCGTCCACTGCCCGACCCTGAGGCTGGGCCTGCACCCTTGGGGCTCTCTGAGGGATTCTGTCCGTCGAGCCCCCAGCCTGGGGGAGGATGACCTCCAGGCTGCCCAGAAGCTTCTTGCCTATTCCGCTCCTTCCCTTCCCAATCTTCTGAGGGAGCAATTTCTGTTCAACATTGGCCTGAGCCCCCAGGATCCTGCGAGTACTTCATCTTTTTCTTTCTCTTTTTTTCTTCTGTCCTTCTTCTTTCTTCTCTCTTTTTCTTTTTCTTTTTCTTCTCTTTTTTTTTCTTTCTCCCCCCCCTTTTTTTTTTTTGATCACTGATTTCTCTCCTCTTTCTCTTCTTCTTTTCTCTTTTTCTTCTTTTTTTTTTTTTTTTTTTAAGAGATGGACGCCGAAGCAGCACGGATGCTTGCCAGGGGCCTCAAGGCCCACAAAAGAAAGGGTGCTGCGGCCGTCGGATCGACAAAGAGGGCCAGGGTGGAGGAGTCGAGCTTGGCTGTGCCCATCCAGGTGGCTCCAGCGATCGACATTCCCTCGGACGTCGAACCTACGGCCCCCCGAGCCTCTTCGAGGAGTCCACCGACTGGGGCTCCCACTTTGGGGGTCCGCCCCATGGAGGCGCCCGTAGCCGAGAGGGGGAAGAGAAGGAAGTCGGTGGCCCACAGGGTGAGTAGCCGTCGAGCCACCGCTGATGAGTCCCTCTATTCCGAGGAGGAGCCGAAGAATCTCTTCAATGATAGGGACTTGATCAGGCGGTTAATCGACAGCTGCATCCTGTCGGAGGTCGTCGAGAGGATCGACCGCGCCGATCCTAAGCAGTGGGTCTGGGACTCCCTAGGGTCCTTCCTCGAGGTAAACAAATCTCTATTTAACTGGCTATTCGACCCCTGTTCTGACCCCATTGTCGCCCTTGCAGATTGGGCACCAGCTCCTCGCCAACATCGAGGCGACAAATCGGGCGAGGAGGGACACCGTCCAGGTGGAGGAGCGCTGCCGGGCCGAGGTCGCCCGCCTTAAAGAAAAGGTAGCCGAAGTAGTCGCCCTCCAAGAGCCCTAGAAAGAGAGAAACAAGCCCGGGAGGAGGAGAGGCAGACCTTGGAGGAGTCAGCGAGAAAAGTGGAGGCCGAGGTCGCCAACATGGCTGAGCAGATTCCAGTCCTGGTCTCGGAGGCCAGTGTCTTTGCGGTAGAGGAATTCAAGACCTCTGCGGAGATGAGGGACCTGAATGTCCAATTCGGCCAGGAGGCGTTCATCAAGGGGTTCGAGCTCTGCCAAGAGAAGGTGGCCAAAAAATTTCTAGAGCTCGACCTCAGCTTCCTAGGTGAGGAGTCCGAAGACGAGGTCGGTCCCTCGCCAGCTACCACTGCTATCGCAGCCCCCTTGCCGGGGACGCCGAGTTCTCCAACCCCTGCCCGTGAGGTCTGAGACCTCTGACCTTGTATTTTTATTTTATCACAATTTTTCTTTTCTTTTTTGTCTTCAAGAATCATCCAATCAATAAAGTTGAATTTCTTGTCGTGGGTGGCTTCTCCCTCCTCCCCTTCTTCTCTCTGCTTTTCTTCCTGCGATGAGTCGTGTTTTGACGCTTTTGCCTTCCGATGGCAGTGTCCTGCAGAAGCACTTCCCCTGCCCCGAGGGATCCCGCTGAAGTCGACTATTCAGCGGCTGAAGAAGGAAGTCCTTCACTTGACAAAGAAGTCAAAGAAGATGGAAGGCGAGCTTCGCAGATTGAGAGAAGGTCATTCTGAAGCCACCGCAGAGGCCACCCACTTTCGGAATCTCCACATGAAGGGGATCATGGAGTATAGCCGGAGGAAGGAGAATTTTGTGAAGGAGCTTGCGGACTGCAAGAAGAGCGCCAGCGACCGAATTTGGGCTCAAGCCGCCAAGATTAGCGCCCTCAAGGTGGAACTGTCGGCTGCGATGGAGAAGATCGGCCAGTTGGGAGGAAGTTCGTCCCGGCTCTTGGCTCGTGCCGACGGTGACCAGGAGTGGTCGAAGAAGGTCTCCGACCTTCAGCAGCAGCTTCAGGATGCCGAGGTGAGCTATGACGTGCATCGGGCCGGTTGGCGTAGGCAGGTAGAGGAATATAAAGGGAGACTCAGGGCGGCGACCGACGAAGTCGCCCGTCTTCAGAGGCAGCTGGCTGACAGGGCTCAGCTGACTTCTGCTCGGGATTCCAATGAACTCCAGTCCCTGAGAGGAACCATCGAAGGGCTTTCTGTCGCCCTCGGGGAAAGGATGGTTGAGCTGCAGCAATTGAAGATCCAGCTGGCATACGAGCAGCAGTCCGTTACGGATGCGGAGAAGGAATCTGAGGTCCTGAGAAAGAGACGTCGAGAGGTGGAGATCGAGAGCCAGCAACTTCGTCGGGCGCTCCAGGATGCGCTACAGAGAAGGAGAGAGCTAGAAGAAGAAATTAAGAATCTAAAGCAGTCCTGGATGAGGGGTGAAGCAGATAATACCAAATCGGAGGAAGCAGAGATTCCCTAGGGCTTTTTTCGTCCTTCTATCCTTTCATGTATATATTTTTTCTTTTGTTGTTTTGTCCCGCTTTTATCATTTTGCTTTTCTTTCCTTGGCCTTCCGGGCTTTGTAGTGTGTATTTCAAAAATGGAATGAAAAAAAAATTTTGTGTTACCTCGTCCATGCACATATTAAATTGTTGTCCGCCGAACTTTTCTTGTTGTTCGACTTGTCTGATGTCGACGTCGTTGGGAGGCACCCAGTCATCGATACGTTGGTTGCCTTCCTCGTCGTTCATGGTCGCAAGCTCGAGCTTGGCGGTCCAGACTCCGCATTACTTTGGGGACGTCGCTGTCTTCTTGACCTGCATCGAGAGCCTTCTTAAAGGTCAGGGGGGGTTTGGCGGGAACTCCCCATCTTTGTTGAGACGAGGTTCTTTAGGTCGTTGGTGTGGTTCATCCTTTATCTGTTTCCATCGTAGCACGTCGCTCTTCCTCTTTAATTTCTCTCCTCTTTCCAGAGTGAGGGCCCTCCCCTCGCTTTTTGCGGGGTTGCATAGGAGTGTGGAGGTGCCATCGAGGGGCCTTTTCCCTTCACCCGATCTTGTCGGGCGGTCGGGTTTCGTCACCATCAGGACAAGGTTCTCCTTCCGTTCCCGCGGGGCACATAAGGGCCATCACCGGGGTCTCTCCCCCCAATCCGGTCTAAAAGAACTGGACCTTCAACTTTGCTCATGGCTGTGGGGGCACGTTAGGGCGCTGTAAGGCCTCTCCCCCCATCCAATCTAAAAGAACCGGACCTTCGACTTTTGTTGCCCAGCTATGCAACCCAAGAGGGGGGGGTGAATTGGGTTTCTAAAAAATTTTAAGCCCAACAGATTACTTATGAAGATCAAAACAAAGACTTTAATTCAATATTAATTACCTAAAGCCGGAATGCAAGAATATAATAAAGAAATAAAGTGAAGAGATAAAGCACACCACAAACACAAGGATTTATAGTGGTTCGGTGCTAACCTTGCACCTACATCCACTCCCCAAGATCCTACTTGGGAATTTCAATCCACTATCCTTTGTATTCAACCCGAATACAAAACGTCGGAAACTCCGACACTAGCTATCCCAAGCTAGATCACTTGTTTCCCGGGTACAAGTAAACCCAAAACACTCTGATTTCAGGTTCGGATCAACCTTTCCTTGTTTTGGAAATCCTCTAAAAATAAGAACAAAAACTCACAAAGAGTTAGAAAATTTAGAGCACAGATTAATACAATAACAGCTCCTTAAATGAGCGAATATAACAATAAAAGCTTTACTCAAATGAAAAACCCCTTTTTCGGATTTTCTCAAAGTGGATGAACGCTTGAATGCTTGAGAAGAGGTTGATTGTTGATTGAAGATCTTTTGAAAGCTTTGAAATGATCTCTAGATCAAGGTTGAAACAATAGGCGTGAATAATTCTCTCCTTGAAAAGATCTTGCTTTTCTCTTTCACAATCTCTCTGGTATATTGTGGATCCTCTCTCTTTTTCTTTTTGGATTTTTTGTTGATCTCAGGCTTTTTCTTGCAAATTTTGGATCCTTTCTTCTGTTCTTCTCTCTTTCTCTGCTCATTTGATTTCACGTTTGATCCGCTATTTAATCTGCAATTTCTTTCACCATTTAAAGCATTTTGTAGCATTAGAAGCAAGAAAAAATAATTTAGGTAGATAAAGAGCCGTTAGAGGATTTTTAGGAAGCATAAATGGCAATTAAAACGGGCAAAAAAATAGCCGTTGCTGACATTTCCCATCGCAGGGGTCGACTCATGAGTCGACTCATGCTTCAGGGGTCGACTCATGAGTCGACCTCTGTTGCAAAAACCAGAGAATGCGTTTCTGGAAATTCTTGGCTCAAATTAGCAGGGGTCGACTCATGAGTCGACTCATGCCTTGTGGGTCGACTCATGAGTCGACTCACAGGTCGTGCCAAGCCAGAAAACTAGCGTGCCAAGGAGAATTCGTGCCAATCAGCTCACAGTGCCATGAGTTGACTCATGAGTCGACTCATGCACTTCAAACCTTCATAACTTCAAAAATATAAGTCCAAACATAATGAAATTTTCACCAATAGATTTCAAATCATTTGTTCTACCAAATGGTACTATCAAATCAGGATTTTAGTGAAATTATGATTTTGCCCTTGAAGAGCATAAGGACTTTTTCATTTTAAAATTATTTATATCCCTTCAATCTGCTTTGTAATCATCAAAATCAATCTAGGAGTAACAATCTCCCCCTTTTTGATGATGACAAAACATTTGAATAAAAATATTTATGTTAATGCATTAATTTCAAAAGAATCCATTATAGGTGTATATGCTTGAAAAGAGTATGATTCTTTTGGCATGTAATATAAATGCAAAAATAGTTTGTCCATTTTCTTAAAGATTTGAAAAGGGTATTAGATCATTTTGAGTTTAAAATATATCAGAGCAAGAGAAGATAAATAACTTTTGCAATGTATCAGAGCAAGAAAAATAATTTTTACAATGATATCAGAAAAGATTTTACAATGTATCAGAGCAAAAAAAATTTTATAATATATCAGAGAAAATTTCACGCTGTATTAGAGCAAATGTCAGAGAAAATTTCACACTGTATCAGAGCAAATATTATAATATATCAGAGAAACTTTCTCACTGTATCAGATCAAATTTTATCATGTATCAGAGCAAGTTAAAAGAAATTGTAGGGTGTATCAGAGTAAAACAAAAGAAATATATCAGAAGATGTATCAGAGCAAGTTTGAATTTCGAAATATATCAGAGCATATAAAAAAAATACTTATTTGCATTGTACTTATGATTTTGCTTTTGATGGATGATTTTTTTTGTTTAAGTTCTGTCTGATACCAAATTTTGATACCAATTTTCTCAAAGTTTTGTTTAATCTTTCAATCCTTGTTTTCGTTGAATTTCTCCAATATTTGTTTCCCAATATATATATATATATATTTTAATCTTCCAATTTTTGTTTAATTTCTCAAGTTTGGTTTAATCTTCCAATCTTTGTTTTTGTTTAATTTCTCCCCTTTTTTAATTTCTCATAATTTAGGGTTTTGCTTTTTATCTAATTTCAATTTTTGTTTTTGTTTAATTTCTCCCCCTTTTTGACATCATCAAACATAGTTAACTCTTCCTTTTCTTTTTCTGAAATATTCTTTAATTTCTTCTTCTTTAGAGTTTTTCACAGATGTTTGCTTCCCCTTAATATAGCAATTATCAACAACAAACAACAACAAGGAGAAAATAATATTTCAAGAAGAAAATATATAACCAAAATATGATCCATTACAAAGAGGTAGAAATATAGGTAAAAGATGATTCCATTAATATCATAATTGTTTCAATACATAGTTCTTAAAAATAAAATTCAACCAGCTAATTGTCAATACATGGCCTCAAGGTATAGATCCTAGAACAAGATACTAACTCCTAGGACCTAATAAAGATCAAGATAAGTCAATGATCGGAGTCATCAGATATAGGGTGAGGAGATGATGGATCAGAAGTGCGTCCTCTACCCCGTCTGCCTCTGCCACGAGTAGGAGAGCGAGATGAACTGGGTGGCTGAGAACTCTGAGATGCTAGGGCTGATACCATGAGTCTGATAGAATCAAGTATGTTCAGTGCTCTGAAAACAGATTGAAGTAGAGCAGTGAACTGGGTGGTAGAATGCTCACTCGATCCTCGGATCTCTTTCCTCAGAAATTCATATCCACCTTCTAGTGCTCCTCTGAGCCTGCCAGCCTCTGCAGTGAGGTCTGTGACCTCAATAGTAGACTCCTGTGGCTGGGGATGGGCCAATGCAAGGACTTGCCCCTGCAAGTCAAGAACTCTGCCAGTCAGTCTCCAGACTGTGTCCTCAAGCTGCTGTATCCTGACGGACTGATCTGAAATCATCTGAAATACAGTGGAGATGTGGGGAGTAATGGTCTGATCAGAAAAGGTAGCTCCAGGTGCAAAAGAAGTACTACTCCACTGGCTAGACAACAAAGAAGCCACACGCTGAGATATATGCTCGATCTGATCATCAGCCAGTCTGAACTCTGAATGAGGTGCTCTGCTCTCTGGCTAATACACTGGTGTGGGCATCCTAGTAAACTCAGAAGGGCCAGCCTCAGTATCAGCAATGAACTGGGTATCTGGTGAAGCTGCCCTGAAGTCATGTACAGGAGAAGATGGACCTTCTTCTTCTACTCTGCCTTCAGTTCTGTCTTCAGCTCTTTCCTCAACTCTCTCCTCAGCTCTTTCTTCAGAGCCCTTGATCCAACCACCAACAGTCTTTGTAATTCCCATTCGGTGCAGGCTGTGTTGGTTGAAAGTGTCCACATGTGAGAGCTTGGTAGCAGTCTCCCCCTCACAGGTAACTCCAAACCTCCTAAATACTCTAGTAAGAGCCATACCATAAGGCAAGTGTGCCTTGGATCTGTTCAAAGTTTCTCTCATGGCCTCTATCATAAGTGCAGGGAGGTTTAGGGGGGTCTGAGTGATGATATGAAACATGACACAAACATCTCTGCGGAAAGTAAGTCATGTCTACCACTCCTAGGAAAGAAGAGTTTTGTTACAATTTGATGCAGGACCCTCATCTCAATGGATAATAGCTTTGCTTCCAATTTGTTTAAACTTCCTGAAAAAGCTTCTCCTAAGATAATTCTGATCCCTTCTTCTTTAATTGAGAGTTCCATATATGAGTATCCTTCACTAGGCAACTGAAGTATATCTCCCAATATCCTAGAATCCAGGCAGATATCAATTCCCTTGACTATTGAAGTCACTGACCCGTTTCCATAATTTAGGTTCTGGTAGAACTCTCTAACTAGATCAACATAGGTGACTTCCTTAAGGGAGCAGTAAAGTTTCCATCCTTGATTTTTGATCTTGGTAGCAAAAGTAAAGCCTTCTTTCTCAAAGAACCGAAAATCTATATTTTTCCCGATTTTTACTTTTCTATCAGAAAGAGGATTTACACTGGGGCTTATGGAGGATTAAGAGAGACCTTGAGCAGGTACTGAAACTGGAGTGGGAACACTGGAAGACTGAGCATGCCTTTTCTTTCGGACAACTTCTTCAGGCTCACGGATTGATTTCCTTCTTTGGGGAAGTTTCATCTTTTGAGCCATATCCAATAAAGTAGCAGACAAGAAGACTTGAATTGAGAGGAGGAGGGATCACAAGAGAGTAAAGAGGAATTTTAGTGAAGAAAAGAAGTGAATTTTGGAAGTTCGATGAAGTGCTAGGGCACGTTCAAACCGCGCCAAGCAAAGCGAGAAAGCACAGAAAGTCCTTTTGAAAGAGGCGATTTTTGGTGGAGAGGAGAAGGGAGAATTGCCTTGAGATAAATCCTTGGTTTTGGAGCAAGAAAGAGTTGGAAAGAAGGCTTTCGGAAGGAAGACGATGAGAAGATGAGTCGTCTCACAAACAGGGTTCCCGTTTAAAAACAATGAGCCCGTGGGAAGTTTGTGGGATTTACAAGTTTGCCATTGAGTCGACTCATGGGGGTCGACTCATGAAGTTCAGAAATTCAGGAAAAATGCAAATAAATTCCAGAAAAATTTGAAATTTTGAGAGAAGGAATTTTGCTCAATGATAAGTTTTTAGAGTGATAAATCTGAGCTTTTGGGACCAAGATAGATGTTGAAAATTGAGCTCTAAGAGTTTTTGACATCTATTCTTTGGAAATTGAGAAATTTCAGACAAATGGATCTAGAATTTCTAGATTTCTCCTAATTTCACAGAATCTATCCTCACTAAGGGCCTTTGTAAAGATATCAGCTAATTGATTTTCAGTGCAAACATATTCAAGAATTATATTTTTGTTTTGAACATGTTCTCTTATAAAATGATGTCTTATTTCAATATGTTTGGATCTTGAGTATTGAATTGGATTTTTAGATAGATTTATGGCACTTGTATTATCACATTTTATTGGTGTTTCATTAAGTTTGATTCCAAAATCTTCGAGTTGTTGCTTAATCCACAAGATTTGAGCACAACAACTTCCGGTGTAATGTATTCGGCCTCAGCCGTAGACAGTGCCACCGAATTTTATTTCTTGCTAAACCATGAGATTAGGTTTACTCCAAGAAATTGGCAAGTTCCACTTGTGCTTTTTCTATCTAATTTACATCCAGCAAAATCAGCATCAGAATATTCTAACAAATTAATTTGTGAGTCCTTAGAGTACCATAACCCTATAGTTTGTGTACCATTTAAGTATCTAAGGATTCTTTTAACAGCATTCAAATGAGATTCCTTAGGATTAGATTGATATCTTGCACATAAGCAAATACTAAACATGATATCAGGCCTACTTGCAGTTAAATACAATAATTAACCAATTATACCTCTGTAGTATTTTAAGTCTACGCTTTTACCTTCATCATCCTTGTCAAGCTTACTTGAGGGACTCATTGGTGTGCCAATTGGTTTGCAGTTCTCCATTCCAAATCTTTTGAGTAGTTCCTTGGTGTACTTGCTTTGGGTGATGGAGATTTCCTCTTTTGATTGTTTGATTTGGAGTCCGAGGAAGAAGGTGAGTTCTCCCATCATGCTCATCTCGAACTCTCCCTGCATAAGCTTAGCAAAGTCTTGACAAAGGGATTCATTAGTAGACCCAAAAATTATGTCATCAACATAAATTTGTACAATTAGCATATCATTTTGGTTTCTTTTAATAAATAGAGTTGTATCTACATTGCCTCTTGAGAAACCATTATTTAGTAAAAATTTGCTTAGCCTTTCATACCATGCTCTAGGTGCTTGTTTTAGACCATATAAAGCTTTATTTAATCTAAAGACATGATTGGGAAAAGCATGATTTTCAAATCCAGGGGGTTGTTCTACATATACTTCTTCAGAAATATATCCATTTAAAAATGCACTTTTAACATCCATTTGGAATAATTTAAATTTCATAAAGCAAGCATATGCAAGTAGAAGTCTAATAGCTTCTAATCTAGCAACGGGTGCAAAGGTTTCATCAAAATCAATTCCTTCTTCTTGATTATATCCCTTAGCAACCAGTCTTGCTTTATTTCTAATTACATTTTCATGCTCATCTAATTTGTTTCTAAAGACCCATTTTGTGCCAATTATTGAATAATCTTTAGGTCTTGATACTAAGGTCCAAACATTATTTCTTTCAAATTGATTAAGTTCCTCTTGCATAGCATTAATCCAATTATGATCATTTTCAGCTTCTTCAAAAGTTTTAGGTTCAAAATGAGATACAAAGGCACAATGATTAACTGCATCTTTTAGTGAAGAACGGGTTTTTACCCCATGCATAGGATCACCAATTATTAACTCCTTAGGATGGTTGTGAACATACCTCCATTCCTTGGGTAAGTCATTTGTACCTTGAGGTTGTTCTTGAATTTCTTCACCTTTCTCATTTTGTTTGACTTCTTGATCCTTGTCTTCTGGAGTTGCTGAGTCTTTCAGAGTGATCTCCTTCATACCTTTTATTAGTGGATCTGCATCATCAACACCCTCATTCTTCCTTGAAGGAAGATCGTTAGATTCATCAAAGACAACATGTATGGACTCCTCAACTACTAAAGTTCTTTTGTTGAAAACTCTAAATGCTTTACTAGTGGAGGAGTAACCTAGAAAGATTGCTTCATCTGATTTTGCATCAAATTTATCAAGTTTTTCTTTACCATTATTTAATACAAAACATCGGCAACCAAAAACATGAAAATATATAATATTTGGTTTTCTTCCTTTCCAAAGTTCATAGGGGGTTTTCTTTAAAAATTGTCTAATTAAAGCACGATTTAAAATGTAACATGCTGTGTTAATAGCTTCTGCCCAAAAATATCTTGGAAGGTTGCTTTCACAAAGCATGGTACGGGCCATTTCTTCTAAGGTTCTGTTTTTCCTTTCAACTACCCCATTCTGTTGGGGTGTCCTAGGAGCAGAGAAGTTATGGCCAATTCCATTTTCATCACAAAATTTTCAAAGTTATGATTTTCAAATTCTGTTCCATGATCACTTCTAATATTTTGAATTGAAAACCCTTTTTCATTAGTGACTTTTCGATGAAATTTCGTGAAAATTTGAAAAGTTTCATTTTTGTGAGCTAAAAAGAAAACCCAAGTAAAACGAGAGTAATCATCAATTATTACAAATCCATATCGTTTTCCTCCTAGACTAGTGGTTCTAGTTGGTCCAAATAAATCCATATGTAAGAGCTCTAAAGGTCTAGAAGTTGAAACAGTGTTTTTGGATTTAAATGATACTCTAGTTTGTTTACCTAATTGGCATGCATCACAAATTCTATCCTTTTCAAAATTCAGTTTTGGCAAACCGAGAACTAAATCCTTTTTAATTAATTTTGAGAGAGAATGCATGCTAATGTGTGCAAGTCTACGATGCCACAGCCAACTAGTCTCATTTATTTTAGCACTTAAGGAAACTAGGCATTGCATGTCTAATTTAGTTAAATCATTCAAGTCTACCATATAAACATTGCCATGCCTATGTCCTATAAATTTAATGCCATCGTTAATAGGACTCGTCACAATGCAAACAGATGATTCAAAACTTACTTTATATCCTTTATCACAGAATTGACTAATGCTAAGTAAGTTATGCTTTAAACCTTTAACTAATAAAACATTCTCAATGTATTTGGAGGGAGTGATACCAATGTTACCTATCCCGATGATCTTTCCTTTGCCATTATCTCCAAAGGTGACCATCCCTCCATCCTTAGCATCAAGCGTGATGAATTGTGATTCATCACCAGTCATGTGTCTCGAGCATCCGCTGTCAAGATACCATTTCCTGTTTCCTTCTTGGGATGCTAGACACACCTGCAAGCAAAGGTCACGTTTCTGTCTTAGGTACCCAAGCTTTCTTGGGTCCTTTCAGGTTAGTCAGAATGGTTCCTTTTGGAACCCATATTTTCTTTGTGTTTGCATATTTGTTAATAAGACATGTGTATGATTTATGTTCTATTCTTCCACATTTAAAATAAGTAATATTTGTAGACTTGTTACTTGAATAATAAATATCCTTCAGAAATTTTTGTTTCTTCAGGGGTTTATAACCAAGTCCAGCCTTATCATATATAGCTTTCTGATTTTCAAGGATCATATTTAGTTTATTTGAACTTAAGGTGAACTTATCTACTATAGATTTCAGCTTGTTCATTTCATCCTTTAAGTTTTGATTTTCTTGAATCAAGGTGAATTTTTCAATTGAAAGATTTTCAGCTTGTTTCACTAAGGACTGATTTTCCAATTTCAGCTCTTTATTTTTCTTCCCTAGTTTCTTTAATTCATCAATTGAATCATAGAATGCTTCATGCAATTCTTCAAAAGTAAATTCACTAGTGGATTCAGAAGTTACCTCATTTTCATGTGCCATCAGGCACAGATTGGCTTGTTCTATTGAGGTTTCCTCGTCGGAGCTTGAGTCATCACTCGCACTCCAGGTCGCCATCATTGCCTTCTTTTTGAACTTCTTTGGACCTTTCTTCAATTGTGGACATTCGGATCTGAAATGTCCCGGCTTCTTGCACTCGTAGCATATAGGGGGTTGATCTTTCTCCTTTTCTTTGCTTTGATCCCCTTTTGTGAATTTCTTTCTCATCCCCTGTTTCTTTTTTCTTAGAAACTTCTTAAATTTCTGGGTGATGAGAGCCATCTCTTCATCCTGATCTTCATCTTCAGAGTCATCCGTTTCATAATCAGGCGAAGTTGTGGATTTGAGGGCAATGGTTCTTTTCTTTTTGACTTCATCCTCTTGATGTTGCTTCATGCTAAGTTCATGAGTCATCAAGGATCCAAGAAGCTCTTCTAGAGGTAGAGTGTTCAAGTCCTTTACTTCTTGGATGGCAGTCACCTTGGCTTCTCAAGTTCTTGGCAGTGACCTGAGAATCTTCCTTACAAGTTCACTGTTAGTATAAGATTTGCCAAGACTCTTTAAACCATTGATTATATCAGTAAAATGAGTAAACATAGCAGTTATGGACTCATCATGCTCTATTTTGAACAATTCATATTTATGTACAAGCATGTTTATTTTAGACTCTTTTACTTGATTTGTTCCCTCATGGGTTACTTCTAACCTATTCCATATTTCTTTAGCAGATGCACAAGTAGAAATGCGATTAAATTCACTAGCATCTAGTGCACAATAAAGAACATTCATGGCTTTGGCATTTAATTGTGCCAATTTCTTGTCAACCTCATCCCATTCTTTCTCGGGTTTGGTTGACTCCTCACCATCTATAATCTTGGTGGGTGTGTGAGACCATTCAATATGATACTCCACATATCATAGTCGAGTGCTTGTATGAAAATCTTCATCCGAGCTTTCTAATAGGTGTAATTAGACCCATTGAAAAGTGGAGGTCGGTTTGTTGATTGCCCCTCGGCTAGAGAAATACCGACATGGGTTGCCATAGATCTTTGGCTCTTTGATTGTTAGATCAAAGAAGGGCTAGAGCACCGGCTCTGATACCACTTGTTGCCCAGCTATGCAACCCAAGAGGGGGGGTGAATTGGGTTTCTAAAAAATTTTAAGCCCAACAGATTACTTATGAAGATCAAAACAAAGACTTTAATTCAATATTAATTACCTAAAGCCGGAATGCAAGAATATAATAAAGAAATAAAGTGAAGAGATAAAGCACACCACAAACACAAGGATTTATAGTGGTTCGGTGCTAACCTTGCACCTACATCCACTCCCCAAGATCCTACTTGGGAATTTCAATCCACTATCCTTTGTATTCAACCCGAATACAAAACATCAGAAACTCCGACACTAGCTATCCCAAGCTAGATCACTTGTTTCCTGGGTACAAGTAAACCCAAAACACTCCGATTTCAGGTTCGGATCAACCTTTCCTTGTTTTGAAAATCCTCCAAAAATAAGAACAAAAACTCACAAAGAGTTAGAAAATTTAGAGCACAGATTAATACAATAACAGCTCCTTAAATGAGCGAATATAACAATAAAAGCTTTACTCAAATGAAGAACCCCTTTTTCAAATTTTCTCAAAGTGGATGAACGCTTGAATGCTTGAGAAGAGGTTGATTGTTGATTGAAGATCTCTTGAAAGCTTTGAAACGATCTCTAGATCAAGGTTGAAACAATAGGCGTGAATAATTCTCTCCTTGAAAAGATCTTGCTTTTCTCTTTCACAATCTCTCTGGTATATTGTGGATCCTCTCTCTTTTTCTTTTTGGATTTTTCGTTGATCTCAGGCTTTTTCTTGCAAATTTCGGATCCTTTCTTCTGTTCTTCTCTCTTTCTCTGCTCATTTGATTTCACGTTTGATCCGCTATTTAATCTGTAATTTCTTTCACCATTTAAAGCATTTTGTAGCATTAGAAGCAAGAGAAAATAATTTAGGTAGATAAAGAGCCGTTAGAGGATTTTTAGGAAGCATAAATGGCAATTAAAATGAGCAAAAAAATAGCCGTTGCTGACATTTCCCGTCGCAGGGGTCAACTCATGAGTCGACTCATACTTCAGGGGTCGACTCATGAGTCGACCTCTGTTGCAAAAACCAGAGAATGCGTTTCTGGAAATTCTTGGCTCAAATTAGCAGGGGTCGACTCATGAGTCGACTCATGCCTTGTGGGTCGACTCATGAGTCGACTCACAGGTCGTGCCAAGCCAGAAAACTAGCGTGCCAAGGAGAATTCGTGCCAATCAGCTCACAGTGCCATGAGTTGACTCATGAGTCGACTCATGCACTTCAAACCTTCATAACTTCAAAAATATAAGTCCAAACATAATGAAATTTTCACCAATAGATTTCAAATCATTTGTTCTACCAAATGATACTATCAAATCAGGATTTTAGTGAAATTATGATTTTGCCCTTGAAGAGCATAAGGACTTTTTCATTTTAAAATTATTTATATCCCTTCAATCTGCTTTGTAATCATCAAAATCAATCTAGGAGTAACAACTTTTCTCATGGCTGTGGGGGCACATTAGGGCGTTGTAAGGCCTCTCCCCCCATCCGGTCTAAAAGAATCGGGCCTTTGACTTTGCTCATGTCAGGACGAGGTTCTCCTCCTATTCCTGACATGGCTATGGGGGCACGTTAGGGCGCTGTAAGGCCTCTCCCCCCATCTGGTCTAAAAGAACCGGGCCTTTGACTTTGCTCATGTCAGGATGAGGTTCTCCTCCTGCTCCTGATATGGCTGTGGGGGCATGTTAGGGTGCTGTAAGGCCTCTCCCCCCATCCGATCTAAAAGAATCGGGCCTTCGCCTTTGCTCACGCCAGGATGAGGTTCTCCTCCTGTTCCTGACATGGCTATGGGGGCACATTAGGGCGCTGTAAGGCCTCTCCCCAATCCGATCTTGAGATAATCGGACTTTCATTTTAGGTATGTTAGGATGAGGTTCTCCTCCCGTTCCTAACATAACTTTGTTTTAGGTGTTTGAAGGGGTTATACCCAGTCGTGACAAATCCATGCCAAAGGGAAAGAGCATGTCAAGTAGAGAGGAATTTAGATTCAAGGTGAAATCGTAAGCGATACATTTACAGGTTTTTCGAGTTCCACGATTGTAGAAGGTCTGCTCCTCCTTGAGGCCCTCCGGTGATGGAGTCGATGGTCCCGATGGGAGGCTGATCTCCGAGCTGCTCCTTCCTTCTTGGCGGTTCAGGTTGTGGAAGGGCCCTTGGTCGATCTCCTCTACCCTCAGGCCTGCGTCGGATGAACCTGTCGAGTCGACCTCACCGGATGAGCTCCTCGATCTCGTCTCGGAGCTGGATGCATTCCTCCGTGTCGTGGCCGTGGTTGCGGTGGTAGAGACAGAACTTGTTGGGGTTGCACTTTTCGGGGTGTGTGCGCATCCTCTCCGGCCTAGGGAGCTGCTCCCTGATCTCCATCAGTATCTGGGTCTTCGAGGCATTGAGGGGAGCGTAGTTGCGGAACCTTCCCGGTGGAGAACCCCACCGAACCCCATGATCCGGACTCCTCTGCCTGCTCACCCGGGGTGGGGTATGGACACGCTTGTGCCTAGGAGGGGATCGAGAATGCGGTCGGGCTTCTCTCGACCTTTTTTCGACTGCGGGCTTACTCGGGTCTCCCGCCTGCCGCTCTCTTGCTGTCTCTTCATCCTTCATTTTGAAGGCTTCTTCCGCTCGGGCATATCCTTCAGCCCGAGCCAACAAATCAGCAAAATCTCTGGGGTACTTCTTCTCCAGGGAGAACAAAAGGTCATTCTTCTGAAGGCTGCCCTTCAGAGCGGCCATTGCGACTGATTGGTCCAAGTTCCGAACCTCCAACGCCGCGATGTTGAAACGGTTGATGTAGGCCCGAATGGACTCCCCTTCCCTCTGCTTGACATTGATGAGGGACTCCGAACCCTTCCGGGGGCACCGACTGCTGACAAAATGGGCCACAAATTGGTGGCTCATTTGATCGAAGAAAAAAATGGTACCTGATTTCAGAGCCGAGTATCAGTTTCTCACCGCTCCCTTTAAGGTGGATGGGAAGGCCCGGCATAGAATGGCGTCGGGAGCGCCGTGAAGCAGTATCATCGTCCGGAAGGTTTTCAGATGATCAACCGAGTCCGAAGTCCTGTCGTAGCTTTCAAACTAGGGGAGCTTGAAGTTTGGCGGGATCAGTTCCTGCATGATCATTTGAGAGAAGGGAGGGTCAGTACAAATATCCTCACCATAAGCGGGGGGAGCATGGCGGAGTTCTTCGATCCGTCGGTTCATCTCTTGGAGTCTCCAGTCTAGAAAATCCTCCCGACTTCGAGTCTCGAGGGTCCTCTGGCAGAATGGGGGCAGGGATCTTCCAGGGGTGGAGTCGTGGTCCGATTGAGGGCTCTCCACCCTCGGGTTTGTTTTCCCAGGAAGGATGGGGTGGCTGGCCCAAGTGGCCCGCCCCACCGTCGGATTCTGGTGTTTCGGGGACACCCTTTCCAGGCGCACTGATGCCTGCGGCTGCTGCTGCTGCATAGCCTACACGGCTTCTGTGAGGCCTCAGACCTGCTGCGCTAGCAGATCAAACTGCTCCGCACCGACCGCCATCGTCGGAGGAGGAGGAGGAGGTTGAGAAACAGGAGGGGAGGCCAGAGCCTGAGATCTAGCCGCGGAGGCTGTGGACCGTCGTGTGGATGCCTTGCGGGAGGCATCAAGCAAGGACCAAGTGGAGAAAGGAGGGGGGAGGGGATGCCGGAAGAGATGCCCGGGGGCGGTCTCGTTGAGAGCTCCTTTAAGAACAAGGATACTGTGAAGACACAGACCCTTCCTCTAGCACCAATCCTGTTGGTGCAAAAATCCGCTTGAGCTGGAGAAGCTGGAGTCGAGGGAGTCGCAGTCGCCGTCGGGACCTGCAAAAGAAGTCTAAACCGGAGGTGGGGTTGCTCCGGCAAGACCCTCCGACGCTCAAGTCAGTTCTCTGCCTCAACAAGAATGGAGTGCTCGAACGGAAATTTTAGCAGAGTTTCTAGGTAAAATGAGGGCTTAGAGAATAACGTAACTGGGGTCCCCCTTTTATAGGTAGAGGGGGCAACAGACTGATAGCGACATTTGTAACCATCTGGCAGTGGGTTGCCCGGGGTCAGGAGGAGTTTGTTGCGAAGAGTAATGGAGTGCAATTGTGGCTATCACCAGGACATGCCATGTGGAGCCTGTTGCGGGGAGTGGAGCGACGTCCGTTGTCGTGACTTACCAGAGGATGGAGGATCCGTGCGGTATCCATCACAGAAAGTGGAGCAGGATCGTGGCCATTATTGCGGTCTGCCAGGAGGTGATGGAGCCGCACAGAATCCATCGCAGGAAGTGGAGCAGAGTCGTGGCCATTACTGCGGCCTGCCAGGGAGTGATGGAGCCGCACAGAATCCATTGTAGGAAGTGGAGCAGAGTCGTGGCCATTTCTGCGGCCTGCCAGGGAGTGATGGAGCCGTGCGAAATCCATCGCAGGAAGTGGAGCAGAGTCGTGGCCGTTACTGTGGCCTGCCAGGGAGTGATGGAGCTGCACGGAATCCATCACAGGAAGTGGAGAAGAGTCGTGGCCATTACTGCAGCCTGCCAGGGGGTTCAGGCCTGTTGGCTGAAGTTCGATCGCAGTCTGGTCTCCGTAGAAGTTCGGACGGGGATCATTTGTCGAGGAGTCTTGGCCAAGGCCGCTCGAAGTAGGAACTTGAAGTAGTTCGTTTGCAGTGGTAACTCGGAGTGGGTCGCTTGCAACAGGAGCTCGAAGTCCGACTCCCGTAGGAGTCTGGATGAAGTCTTCCTGCGGTCGAAGTCAGGGATGAAGTCCGGGTCCCATAGGAGTCTGGATGAAGTCTACCTGCAACTGAAGTCAGGGGGTGAAGTCTGACTCCCGTAGGAGTCTGGATGAAGTTTACCTATAATTGAAGTCGTGGACGGAATCTGGCTCCCGTAGGGGTCCGGACGAAGTCTACCTGTGATTGAAGTCATGGGTGGAGTCCAGCTCCCGTAGGAGTCAGGACGAGGCCTTCCTGCAGCCGGAGTCGTGGACGGAGCCCGGCTCCCGTAGGAGTCTGGGCGGGGTCTCCCTTGGCATCGTGGATGGAGCCCTGCTCCCGTAGGAGTCCGGGCGGAGTCTTCCTGCAATTAAAGTTAGGTGCGAGGTCTGGCTCTCGTAGGAGTCCGGACGGGGCTTACCGACAGTTGAAGTTGGCGATGGAGGTCTGGCTCTCGTAGGAGTCTGGACGGGGCTTACCGACAGTTGAAGTTGGCGACGGAGCCCGGCTCCCGTAGGAGTCCGGGCGGAGTCCTCCTTACGGCTGAAGTCGTGGGTGGAGCCCGGCTCCTGTAGGAGTCTAGGTGGAGTCCCCCTTGGAGTCATGGATAGAGCCCGGCTCCCGTAGGAGTCCGGGCTGAGCCTTTCTTGGCGTCATGGACAGAGCCCGACTCCCGTAGGAGTCCGGGCAGAGTCTTCCTGCAATTAAGGTTAGGTGCGAAGTCTGACTCCCGTAGGAGTCCGTACGGGGCTTACCGGCAGTTGAAGTTGGCGACGGAGCCCGGCTCCCGTAGGAGTCCGGGCAGAGTCCTTGCGGTTGAAGTCATGGGTGGAGCCCGACTCCTATTGGAGTCCAGGTGGAGTCCCCCTTGGAGTCGTGGACGGAGTCCGGCTCCCGTAGGAGTCCGGGCGGAGTCTTCCTTGGCATCGTGGACGGAGCCCAGCTCCCATAGGAGTCTGGGCAGAGTCTTCTTTGGCGTCGTGGATGGAGCCCGGCTCCCGTAGGAGTCCGGGTGGAGCCTTCCTGCAATTAAGGTTAGGTGCGAAGTCCGGCTCCCGTAGGAGTCTGGACGGGGCTTACCGGCAGTTGAAGTTGGCGATAGAGCCCGACTCCCGTAGGAGTCCGGGCGAAGTCCTCCTTGCGGCTGAAATCATGGGTGGAGCCTGGCTCCCGTAGGAGTCCGGGCGGAGTCCCCCTTGGCGTCATGGACGGAGCCCGGCTCCCGTAGGAGTCCGGGTGGAGTCTTCCTTGGCATCGTGGACAGAGCCCGGCTCCCGTAGGAGTCCGGGCGGAGCCTTCCTGCAATTAAGGTTAGGTGCGAAGTCCGGCTCCCGTAAGAGTCCGGACGGGGCTTACCGGCAGTTGAAGTTGGCGACGGAGCCCGGCTCTCGTTGGAGTCCGGGCAAAGTCCTCCTTGCGGCTAAAATCATGGGTGGAGCCCGGCTCCCGTAGGAGTCCAGGCGGAGTCCCCCTTGGAGTCGTGGATGGAGCCCGGCTCCCGTAAGAGTCTGGGCGGAGTCCCCCTTGGCATTGTGGACGGAGCCCGGCTCCCATAGGAGTCCGGGCGGAGTCTTCCTTGGCGTTGTGGACGGAGCTCGACTCCCGTAGGAGTCCGGGCGGAGTCTTCCTTGGCATCGTGGATGGAGTCCGGCTCCCGTAGGAGTCCGGGCGGAGTCTTCCTTGGCGTCGTGGATAGAGCCCGCAAGGGTCAATTCCGCTGAGAACTTCAGCCGTGGGTACTTTATACCCAACAGACTGCATTATGCACCCTCAAGATATGGTTTCATCATAAAAAATGATAATGAGACTAGTATCATTCAAGATGATGATCCATTGACTTATTCGGAAGCCGTCATGAGTAAAGACTCTGACAAGTGGCTCGATGCTATGAAATCTGAAATGGACTCAATGTATTCCAACCAAGTGTAGACACTAGTTGATGCACCTGAGGGTGTAACCCCAATAGGATGCAAGTGGATCTTCAAAAAAAAGATTGGAGTAGATGGCCAAATTGAAACCTACAAAGCTAGGTTAGTGGCAAAAGGTTTCAAACAAAAGCAAGGGATTGATTATGATGAAACTTTTTCACCAGTGGCTATGCTGAAGTCTATATAGATTTTACTTGCTGTAGCTACATACTATGATTACGAAATTTGGCAGATGGATGTCAAGACTGCCTTCCTTAATGGTAATCTTGAGGAAGAGGTCTATATGACTCAGCCAGAAAGTTTTGTTTTCAATAGGAGGCCAAACCGGTATGCAAGCTTAAAAGATCTATTTATGGATTAAAGTAGGCATCAAGGATTTAGAATATCTGATTTGATATGACAGTCAAAGAGTTTGGCTTCATAAAAAATATGGATAAACCATGTGTATATAAGAAGGCTAGTGGGAGTTCTTTAGTCTTCTTAGTATTGTATGTTGATAACATACTATTGATTGAGAATGATATCCCAATGCTCCAGTCAGTCAAAACTTGGCTATCTAGTAAATTTTTCATGAAAGATTTGGGTGAAGCATCCTATATTTTGGGTATAAAGATCTATAGAGATAAATCTAAAAGAATGCTAGGTTTATCCCAATCTAGGTACATTGACTTAGTATTGAAGAGATTCAACATGGAGGGAAGTAAAAGAGGTTACTTACCCATAAGTCAAGGGATACATTTCTCTAAGAAAATGTATCCAAAGACATTAGAAGAAAGAGAAAGAATGAATTCTATCCCTTATACTTTGGCAGTAGGATCTATTATGTATGCCATGTTATGTACTAGACCTGATGTGGCTTATGCATTAGGCATAGTCAGCGGGTATCAAGCTGATCCAAGAGAAGATCATTGAAAAACTGTGAAAAATATTCTTAAGTATCTGAGAAGAACTAAAGATATTTTTTTAATATATAGAGGATCAGAATTAAAACTAGAAGGATATACAGATTCTAGTTTTCAATCCGATCCAAATGATAGTAAATCAATTTCAGGATATGTTTTTACCCTGAATGGAGGAGCAGTGAGTTGGAAGACTTAGAAGTAGCAGACAGTAGCTGACTCAACTACTGAAGCAGAGTACATTGCTGCTAGTGAAGCCGCTAAGAAAGCTATCTGGATGAAGAAATTCATCATGGAGTTAGGAGTTATTCCTGCAATTGAAGGACCAGTGCCTCTTTATTGTGATAATACTGGTACTATTATTCAAGCTAAAGAATCAAAGTCTCATCATAGATCAAAGCACATCCTCAGATGCTTCCACCTCGTTCGAGAGATTGTCGAAAGACAAGATGTTATATTAGAACGAGTAGAAACTAAGAATAATATAGCAGACCCATTCACTAAGGCATTATCATAGCAACTGTTTGATCGCCATCTTGATTGTATGGGATTAAAATACAAAGGTGATTGGCTTTAGTGCAAGTGAGAGATTGAAAGAATAAGTGCCTTACAAACCAATCACAAGGGTTATGTGATGGGATTTATTCATATATTCATCCAATTCAAGTAAAGAGATTTGTTTTTGATATAAATAAAAATGAGATACTTTTGATTCATCATTTCAGTTGCATCTTTTTATATTAAGGATTATGATGAACCCTATAGATTAGGATAATAATTTTAGAGAACATGAATGAGTCATGCCTATGAGATCTAAAATCTAAAATTCTAATCTTAAATATTTCTGATCATAAGAATGTTGAGTCAGAGATCAATGTTCGAAAAGACTGGCACATCCTTTGTATGCTCGATAGAAAGGGTGGCTGATCTCACAAGCCACTTATGTGGAGACACTAATACAAAGGTGTGGGTGCTCATTAAAGAATGAGTTCACTAAATTGACCCGTCATAGAGAATATCTTATGGAGTCTTACTTACATGTTAAAAGATAATTCTCTAAGTGGGAGTTGTGCAAATAGTCCTTAGATCTGAGACCACTATAAAATCTTTTACATATGAATCCATATTTTGATTCACACTCAAACATGATATTAAATCAGATATAGGGTATTCTGAATATGATGGAGTGCGTATGGAGATTGTGAGTAGGTCAACAAGGAATTTATCACTCTTAGTAAGAAGAGATGACATCCTACATATTCTTTTCTCTTGATAAACTCAGGAAGACTTTGGCCAAAGCAAATGAAGGTTAGATAGAAATTCTAATGCTTCATTAGAGTTATCATTGATTGATAAAGAATTAATAAGAATATGTATTGAGTTTGACATGATTTCATACTCATAAACATATTCAGGATGCAGGATGATCAAAGGACTGGATTGCATGGTAACTTACCACTGAAGGATATATTTAGTTTTTTCATCAAATTTTACATCTTTCAAGTAGTCATGATATGTTGCTAGACATCAATCTTGACTTGTGGGTTTGATCAAATTAAAGATTTAATTTGGTCACAAATTAGACAGGGTTCTAATTGCTGAATTCAGGTTAGCTTGTTTCAGACCTAAATTGATTAGAAAGGTTCTAATCAAATTTGATCCACTTGCATTTGGACCTACTACTAGCTAGATGAGAAATCCAATGGATCACACACAAAAGAGACTAATCAAGGATCTAATTGGATTAGATTAAGTTTGCAGAGTTAACATGCTAGCATATGTTGCAAACACTAGCTCTTAAAATCGAATCGGTTTTGATTTTGATTCTAATTTGAATAGAATTGAGTTAATTAAGCTCATGATTTATTTGGATCTAATTTAGGTTAGCCAAATATTGGCACCTAATTAAATTTCTCTTATTTGGTTAGGTGTAATTGGATTGGGTTAGCTTTGACTTGGTGTTATGGATAGATATGGACTAAAGAGTCCATTTGGTTATGGACTCTTAAGCAAACACCCATGCCACCTTATTTTTAAGTTTTTTCATGCCTAAAAGAGCTAAATGGTGCCTCCAATATGATCCCTTGGATGGCATGAGGCGTTGATATGTGGTAGAGAAGGAGGGCGCCACAAATTGATGCTACGTGACTCTTCGAAAACACCGATAAAAGACCGCGTAGACTCCTTCTGCTTTAAGTCTCTTAGACACCACTTATATCAGATAATCTTTTTCTTTTTATATATTTAAGAAAAGAGTTTCTATGTGTAAAAATTTGAAAATAATTTGATTAATGAAAAGATGCTTATCGCATCTTTTATTGGGCGCGCGCGAAAGAAGAATAAAACGTCGTATCTAATAAGAGAGTTTCACCTGTAGAAGGACTCTTATCAGATATGACTTTTTCTTTATTTAAGACATGGAAAGACCTTTGAAATTTGATTTGGGGCCTACGGATTGGATAACACCCATTGATAGGTGTCTCCATGCTAATTATAAATAGCATGGAGTCTCCGTTGTTTTGGTATTCAGAAGTCTATCTCTTCTTTCTTACATTCATCTCTAGTTTGTCTAATTTCTTTCTTCCTTCCCTTGTTAGGACAAGTCCAGATATAGTAAGGGCAAGTTTGAATTAGGACAAGGGTTTAGGAAGATAGTAAAGGAAGACAAAGAGATAAGAAAGGTAGAGAAAGACAAGCCAAGGGAGGAGGGTGTTCAAGAAAACACAAGAGGAGTGTTGTGCTACCCAAATTAGAGAAGAGAAGTCTTGAAGGAGCTTGTGTCTTGATCTAGACTCTGTGTGGATCACCATTGGAGGGCGAATACTTGGGCGCCTAGTGAAAGCTCTATCAAAATTTTTTGGATTTAGCGATACAGGTATTCTTCTATATGTTCTATAGTGTCATGCATATTTAGATATATGATTGTTAATCACCAAGGAGGTCTTAACATAGGGTTTGATAATTATGATTTCATTATGCAAAGTTATGAAATTCATACTTCCAATGTGCTATCAAAACCCAACACCTAGAGCATCCCAGGTCAAAAGAATGAATTATACGGTAACCATGTGTATGGATTCTGAAATATTTTTTTACAATAATTCGACCTATCTGCATGTCAGGAACCATTGCTAGATGGTATCTCGATTAGTATAGAAATTGGTTCCTGTGCTACCAGCTTAGTGTTTGAACTTATGGAGTCACGTACACAAGTCAGACAAAGTAGGAAAGAATTGACCTATGTTTATATGTTCAATCTGGAAGTACTTGACTTGATTGAACATATAAGCTAACTTGATTGAGAATTAAGTTATGGGTTAAATGGGATTGAAGAGTTGACTATGTCTAGCTAGCACTATACATGAGGTTCCAGTTCAATCCCGAGGATGAACAATTTCCACCTATGATCCATTGAACATATGAAAGATTGGATTTAAGTACTAATTAATTTTAGATTAGATCTGAATTAATTATGCTTAAATAGATCCAAAATGTAAGTTAGACTTGGTACAAAAATCTTAAAGAGTTTAGGATTGACAGCCTTTTGAAATTATTTCGAACCAGCTTCGAATCGAATTCGAATCGGACCTGTTTTGGATGAGATATGAGTATTCCTACTTGCACTGAAAATATCCACTATGAAGTATGACCAAAAATTAGTTTGGTACTTATTTGGGGCATCCTAAGTGGGTGTGAGAGTGGGTGCAAAGTGGATATCATAAGTGATGGCAATTATATCTCATATAGGAGTCCTTCTTTCATGAGTATTGGACCAATTCAAATTAGATTTGAATAAAGACTCCTCTCATTGGGTCATGAGAATCATCTATAAATAGAGAGGGTCTCTATCTATGGATGAGAGAAGAGAAAGAAGAGAATAGAATAGCAAATAAATCAAATTGAGAGAAGATAGAAAAAGAGAGAGATAGGCATGTGAAGAAAGAGGTCCTTCATCTTCTATATCTCTCCCTTTGTTGCTGCCTCCTCTCCTTGAGTATGGATCCTTCTTGGGCATCCTACCTGCTGGTGTGAGATGTCACATCATCACATCTCATCCCTCAATTGATTAAGTTACGAAACCAATTGGATTGGAGTTTATCCTGCTTTCTTGCAGCGTCTGACGTACATGCGAAGTAGAGGGTCTGCATATCCAGACCTCCACGAAGGTTTATATCAAATAATTTGGAATTTGATCTCTGATTCTACTGTGATTCAGATAAGGATTTGATCTTTAAACAAGTATAACATTAGAAAAAAATTTTAGATGCAATCTAGACATTCTGGAGGGAAATTATTTCCTTCCCTTCACATCAATGCTGTAATGATATTAGATACCTATAGTGAAGACATTCTTCACCTTCTTTTCCTCAACCATTCCTTTAAGTTCGGTCAATTTTAAAGACATCCTATGCAGTGATAGTAAAGATGCAAATTTGTATATTAGAACATAAAAGAACTACTCATGATGACATGCACAAGTTAGACGAGGTTTTTTATCTAATTGTATCTCTCACTATTTTAATGAATTTTATAGCCTTTAAGTATGAAATCAAAGAACTTATCATGATGTTTCTTAGTAGGGTTGAGATCCTAATTTCTCATAAAAAGTCTTGTAGATAGCACAACAAGCTCCTATGAGTTCAAAGGTAGATAACTCTTTACCAATTGTATCTCATGCAACTCCTAACATAACTTTTACCTCTAAAATACATACAGCCTTGTGGATAGCACAACAAACTATAGTATGTTAGTTAAGTCATATCCTTCAATTCTATATGGTCATATCTGAATAATACTATCATTGTGAATAGCACAACAAGGCAGCATTACCAGAATATGCCATAAGCATCACTAAGTCAACATCATACCAACCACTATAGCAAGTCTTGTAGATAGCACAACAAACTCACTACAGTTTTTAACATACTCTATTGCCCTAGTATGAGCTAACTACAATTAGCTTCATTATACATCAAGACAGTATCAAATCAATCCCCGATAGCGAGCCTTGTGGATAGCATAATAAGCCTATTATGGTTCTTGACATAATAAAGTCTTAGCATAAAGGAAGGCATGGGTAGTATTCTCAACACTTCATCATTATAATTTAATATAATTTGAAAGAGGGACTTAGGTCTCAAGCACATCCTAAACATATACATGCATCATATGCAATTTAAAATTCAAATTTCTAACTACCAACAAGTAAGAGCATATAAAGGAAGATAAATAGTTATGGACTTTTGAAAAATCATCTGAGCCACAGAATGATTAAAAGGTTAAATTCTAGGTGCATCATTGACTGAACCATCCCATAGTCAATCTTAGTGTGCCTTAGCTTTCATAAAAGCTTGATAGTCAGGTTTTCATCACCACAAAATCTATCATGAATGCTTGATCTTTATTTGAAAATAAAAAGAAATAATTTATATCTGTTCTCAAATAATTTTTTTTCTATTATTTTACATCAATATATAAAAATCTCAACATCAGTTGGGAACATAGAAAGAAAAGGTTCAGCTAATAATATAATGCATCAGGGGCAGCCAGCCCCTATTGCAACTCTTACAGATGTATTTATATAATCAGCCAATATAGAAGCATTCATGCAAACATCCATCACATGGATGTACCATAGTCCATGACCAATCAACATAAATTTTATAATAATTACAAAATATCATAACAAACAACTCATGTTATTTCAGTTGCGATATCATTCAAACACATCAATAAAGATGTTCAAATTTATGGGCATAGTACCCATCTAAGATTTTTGATTTGAATTCAACACTTGACCCAAAGATCAATATTAAATCAATCATTTATCATCTATTTGAGTTAGGTTGATCAATTCTTAGAATAAACCTAATTCAATAAGGTTAACTCAGATGCAGTCACCCATAACTCAAATCCTAATCAAATTAGGTAAATGACAAATTTCATTAACCAAAATTAAACATGGCTTCTAATCAAATTAGAACTAAGATTTTGATTTAATCTATAATCATTAAACTCTAATCACATTAGAACAATGAATTATAGTTAAACCAATCTATCGGTAAAAATCCTAATCCATGTCTGATGCATCCTTTCCATGATCAAAATTTTTTGGCCCCACACATACCTCGGGTACCAACCAAGATGATTAACCCACAATGGTGAATGCTCGATAACATAGTGGTCGATGCTTGGTGAAGGAACCAGATCTAGGGTTTTAGGGTTAGATCTTGAAATTTTTTCAAGATCAGGCAGCGAAAGATTAAAATAAATCAAAATTTATCTTCTAAAACCAGAGATTTCCTAGATCTAAGATCCTATTACATGATTATTATATTATATTAAATTAGAAATTAAAATATAAAGAGCAAGAACTACATGTTGATCATATCAACATGTTTCTATACTACATCCAATGTATGTAAAATATAATAGATCAGATCTATTACCTTGCAAGTTAGATGTTCTAACTTTGCTGACACGGGCTTGAGGATGATGTTATGAGCTGCACACATGTCCAATCTCTAGGAGTCATCCACACGAGCCCATGAATCACGATCAGAAGTCTTGGTCCAGGAAATCAGCACAGTATGCTAGTACTGTACTGATCCTTCTTCGATGGTCGATCAGATGCCTCCTTCTTCTTGATTTGGAATCTTCCAAAGATGAGAAGTAGGAGAAGGAGTTTTAGATATGAGACACTCTCAGAAAACTCACAGATGGAGGAAGAGAAGGGGTGAACTCTGCAACCCTAGAAGAAGACCCTCTTCTTCTTCTCTTTGCTCTCAACTAAACACCTAGTTTTATGTCTATTATATCTCCACGCTCCAACACTTTTTTTTCTTGATTTTTACACACCCCAAAGGTATCTCAATTTTCTATAATTTACAAAAATATCAAGAATAAATTCATCTTAAATGATGAGATATGAAGAGTCCTTGTCTAGGTCAAATACCTAGTCAAGGAAAATCCAAATAGGGCAAGACAAGTGATGCCCAACTCTTGGGCACCCCCTCCTTTTTATACCATAGATTACCAGAAAAGAGTGCAAAATATGTGCCATAAAAGTCACAAAAATCCTAAAAAAAATTTGAGTAAAATCAATGCCATAAGGAAAGAGTTTTGGTTTTCTAAAATTTTATCTCATAGAATTTGAAATCCAAACTAATTCCTACTTTGACTTGATCCACAACCACATTCCATGTAAGAGAGAAAGAGTGAAAAGCTTTGGGCATGTGTGAAGGCCTAGGAGAGAAGGTTTTATCACACAAAATAAGAGAGAGTTGGCATGGGGGGCTAAGGTGGCACAAGGTCGAATCCTAGTCTCACTAGGATTCAATCTATGACTTGTTCAAATTTGATTTCTCAAACCAAATCAAACCAAAACCAAATCAACCCAATTAAAAGAGATCTTAACCCAATTAAGAATCTAATTTAATTAGATTAAATTAAATTTAAATCTGATTTAATTTTTTAATCGAATTAGAAATTAGGTTGACCCAAGTCCTAATTGAACTAGGACTAGTTTTTCCTTGCACTTGGCTTATCCAATAAACCAATTGGACTTGATCCAATCAAGCTCAAATCAAATCTAATTAAATCATATTCAATTAGACCTAATCTCAGCCCATTGGCTTAATCAAATTAAGATAATTAGCAATCAAATTATGAATTGATCCTCTTGCAACACTTGCACTAGGTTAAATGTCAATCTTATTGATCGTTTAACCCTAGAACGATTCTTAATCGTTGATCAACCATCCGATCAAATCATGAACTCTAATATGTGTGACCTCATAGATTCAAACCTAAGTTAGTAGCATAGGAATAAATTTTTGTACCAATCGAAGTGATCATCTAGCAATGGTATCCAACGGTCGGATAGGTCGAATGTGTAGAACAACATCCTTAGAACCCATGTGGATATAGTTTCCATATAATTCATCCCCTTTACCAAAATACTCATAGGATACCTTAGAGTTCAACTATCAACTCTGATCAGGTTGTCCACATTATATTTTAAAATATCAAATCTATCTGATGGATTATCCTGGCCAAGGTTTTGCTAAATTGAAATACAGGGACTCATTCTTCTCCAACTCTTGGAGTGATCAATCCCATCTTGATCACACTCCAACTTCGCAAGTACTTGACTGTGCCCAGAAGTCTTTCATTACTGAATTAGAAATTCAGTTAGTCCAGTACCAAAGCATAGTGAGTTGCTTGCAAGTCACTGAGGCGATCTCAGATCTAAGGGACACTTATACCTATATCCCATCAGAGATATTCTCGACAGCAGAATGCTCTGAAGTTGGTCACATTCAATGATGATGTATCC
Source organism: Elaeis guineensis (assembly GCF_000442705.2). Classification (NCBI taxonomy): domain Eukaryota; kingdom Viridiplantae; phylum Streptophyta; class Magnoliopsida; order Arecales; family Arecaceae; genus Elaeis; species Elaeis guineensis. Next base: position 77,693,932 of record NC_026000.2, read on the forward strand.
TTACATCTCATCTGTATGCCATACCAGTGTCTCCACACTCCTTGGTTAAGAAGACAACCAACCCATATGGCCTATAGCGATCTATGCTTGATAGAAGCTGTCATCCTTATTAACAGCCTATCATTTGATCGTGAACAGTTTTAAGGACTCATCGATAAATCCTCTCTTTATCGAACCTAAATAGTCCTAAGGACTTCATCACAACAACGAAGTTCATTAGAAGATGAAAACTTGTGATGAAAATATCAAAAATATATTTTATTTATTAACAAATCAATTACAATACAAGGTTGCTCAACCGTCAACAGGTTGATGATTGGTTTTTGGGATATATTTTCCAACAACTCCCACTTGTCCTAAAGCCACTCGGCACAGTATCTAATACCCATCTTCGACTTGTGGTTGTCGAACTCCTTTATCGCAAGGGCTTTAGTGAAGGGGTCGGCCAGGTTCTTCTTTCCATCGATCTTCTGAAGGTCGACATCATCTCGATCCATGATCTCCCGGACCAGGTGGAAGCGGTGTAAAATGTACTTCATCCACTGGTGTGCTTTGGGTTCCTTCGCCTGAGCAATGGCACTAGTGCTGTCGCAGTAGAGCAGGACCGGACCATCGATGGAGGGTGCTACTCCAAGCTTGGTAATGAATTTTTTCAACCACAGCTTCCTTCATGGCATCCGATGCTGCGATGTACTCCACCTCACAAACAGAGTTTGCCACAGTATACTGCTTGAAACTCTTCTAGCAGATGGCTCCACCATTCAGAGTAAAGATATAACCCGACACGCTTCTGCTATCATCATGGTCAGATTAAAAGTTGGAGTCTGTGAACCCCATAAGTTTCAGATCTGACTCACCATAAACCAACCATTGGTCCTTAGTATTTTTCAAATACTTAAGGATGGCTTTAACCACTTTCTAGTGGTTTTCTTCAGGATCAGATTGGTATCTACTCACTACTCCTAGTGAGTATGCCACATCTGACCTTGTACATATCATGACGTACATAATAGATCACACGGCCGAAGTATATGGGACTCTACTCATACGCTCTCTCTCTTCCGGAGTTGTCGGACAATCCTTCTTAGAGAGAGAAATTTCATGGCCTATCGGTAGATAGCCCTTCTTGGAATTCTCCATGCTGAATCTTTTTAGCACAGTATCTATGTACGTGGACTGGGATAACCCAAGCATCCTTTTAGATCCATCCCTATAGATCTTCATCCCTTGGATGAAGAATGCTTCACCCAAGTCCTTCATGGAGAACTGCGATGACAATCAAATTTTTATTCTCTGTAGTGCAGGGATGTCATTCTCGATTAAGAGAATGTCATCCACGTACAAGATAAGGAATACCACAACTGGATCATTTGCCCATTTATAGATGCAGGGCTCTTATCCGTTCTTAACGAAGCCATACGTTTTGATCACCTTATCAAAATGCATGTTCCAACTCTGAGAAGCTTGCTTCAATCCATAAATGGATCTCTGAAGCTTGCACACCTAGGACTCATCTATGGATGTAAACCCCTTAGGTTGTATCATATATACCTCTTCGGTCAGCTCTCCATTCAAGAAAGCTGTCTTTACATCCATTTGCTAGATCTCATAATCCAGATGGGTAGCTATTGCAAGCATTATCCAAATGGATTTGAGCATTATCACAGGGGAGAACGTCTCGTTATAGTCAATACCATAATGTTGACGATATCTCTTAGCAACTAGACAGGCTTTATAGGTCTCCACCTTTTCATCTGCACCCTTCTACCTTTTGAAGACCCATTTACACCCAATGGGTTTAACCCCTTCAGATGGGTCAACCAATGTCCATACATTGTTGACCTTCATGGACTCCATTTTGAATTTCATGGCTTCAAACCATTGCTCAGAATCAGGTCTCTGCATTGCATCCATATAAGTGATCGGATACTCATCATTCTCATCGAGTTCGATGGGATCACCATTTTGGATCAAAAAACCGTAGTATCTATCCGGCTGATGTGGTACTCTATCGAATCGCCTTAATGGTGTAGGTACATTGGGCTCTGGATCTAATCTAATCAAATCCAACTCAAGTTTAGCTATTGGTGTCAATCCTTCTACTTGTTGAACTTTATCAAGTTCAACCTTAGAGACAACGATTCCTTCACCAAGGAACTCCTTTCTAAAAAGTTGCCTTAAGGCTGACAAACTTCTTTTGTTCATCAGCATGGTAGAAAAAATATTCTTTGGTCTCTTTAGGGTACCCTATGAATGTGCATTTGTTAGACCTAGATCTAAGTTTATCTGTAACTAATCATTTGACATAGGTCGGACACCCCCAGACCCTAAGGTGTGAAAGTGCTGGCTTATGCCCTGTCTATATCTCATATGGAGTCTTAATTACAGACTTACTTGGAATCCTATTTAATTGATAACAAGCTGACTCGAGTGCATATCCCCAGAAGGATATCGGCAAGCTGGCAAAACCCATCATGGATCAGATCATGTCTAACAGAGTCCGATTTCTCCTTTCAGATACACCATTATGCTGTGGTGTTCCTGGAGGAGTCCATTGGGAGAAAATTCCATTCTCTCCTAGATATGTGAGAAACTCATTAGAAAGATATTCTCCTCCTCGATCAGATCGAAGAGTTTTAATACTTTTTCCAATTTATTTTTCTACTTCACTTCAGAATCGTTTGAACATTTCAAATGAATCCGACTTATGTTTCATCAGATAGACATATCCATATCTAGATAGATCATCTATGAAAGTGATGAAGTAGAAATATCCACCTCTAGCACTTGTGCTCATGGGCTCGCATACATCAGTATGTACTAGGTCCAAGAGCTCAGTAGCTCTCTCACCTTTTTTAGTAAAAGGTGACCTGGTCATTTTACCAAGAAGACAGGACTCACTGGTTGGAAGTAATTCACAATCACTGACTTCGAGGATTTCCTCTTGAGTCAACCTGTTTACCCTGTACTTGTTTATATGAACTAGCCTACAGTGCCATAAGTAGATATCTGATACACTATCTAATCTAGGGTGCTTGCCAGTAGAATAGACTACGTTAACAAGTTGTGATAATATTCACACACTATTGTTCAAATGTCTACAAAAAATAATAATACCATTCACAATGATATTACAAACTTATTTTTTATTGAAATTTTATAATCATTTTTTGCCAGAAGACCTATAGAAATAATATTTAAAAAGAAACTAGAACAGAAATGACAATCATTAAGAACAACGGTATGGGACTCAAATAAAAGTTTCAAGATTCCTAATGCTAGAACTGGAACTGGTCTTCTATCTCCAATGTTCAGGAACCTCTCGCCTTACTCGAATCTCCTACTGACCTGCAACCCCTGCAACGAATTGCAAATATGGTAAGGGCAACTAGTATCCAATACCCAGTCAGTTATATCACAAATAGAGAAATTGCAAGGAGTTATCATATAAATACCTGTCCAGCAATAGCTTGCTTTTTTCTCTGCCTATTCGGATCCAAGGAGGTAATGTACTGAGGACAGTTCCTCTTTCAGTGCCCCCGCTTCTTGCAAAAGAAGCATTTAGTTTGACTCTTGTCGAGCTTGATCTTTCTGGTCTGGCCCTGCATTGATGTCCCAACCTGAAGTTGTACCTTCTTCACTTTCTTCTTCTTATTCTTCTTCCCTTTCTCAAAGGGTCGAGAACCAGAAGACGAACCTCCCATTAAGTTCACCGACTCCTTGTGGAGTTGGTGATCCTTCTCAAAGTTCTGAAGCAACCCCAGTAACCCGTGGTAGTTTACTTCAGGCTTTGTCATTCTATAATGAGTGAGGAATGGGAGATAAGACTTGGGCAGTGAGTTCAGTATTTTATCTTTCCCAAGCTGCTTATGCAAGGGAAAGCCGAGCTTGCTCAAATACTCCATTAGCTCGATCATGTACAATACATGATCAGTGACAGAGGCACCATCCCGTATTTTGACGTTGAAGATGGCACAACTAGTCTTGTGCCTCTCCACATCATCGGGTGTGCCAAAGACATCCTCCAACACTTGAAGCATGTCTTTTGGCTAAGCCATCTCAAATCTGTGATTGAACTCATTGCTCATGGCAGCCAGCATGATGCAGTGCACCGTGATCCGATCACTCAGCCACTTCTGGTAAGTGTCTCTGACTGTTCTACATGCATGGCAGCTGGCTCCTCAGGTGCAGGATCTGTTATCATATATAGGATCCGTTCATGCTTCAGGACTATCTTCAACTCTCGATACCAGCTATCAAAGTTGGATTCCACCAACTGATCATTGTCCAACAATGATCGAAGCGATAGAGAAGTGGCCATATCTGCACAAAGAAAAACCATAATCTAATTAGTAATTGATTCATTAAACCTAAAGATTTGGACTTTAATCAAAAGGTTTCTCTCACTATTTTATTCGAATTGATAGCTTCTATCTCTAATTCGAGGAATTACCCTAATTCCTTAGTGGGTACTAGAATCCACTTAGACTGCACACAAGTCCAACTTTGGTTGGCCAACCCATGTACATATAAGGGTAAGTTTATAACCAATTATTTCTCTAAACAATTTTAGTAATTTTAATTTTGCCCCAGTCCCTAATCTGTAGGCTTTCGCCTCTACTGAAAAGGTCTGGTTAGGTCCAACCACTAACATGACCATACTTGGCCCAACTAGCTAATGAATGATTAGGCTCAACTTTGGTTGACTAACCTAAACACCATTTAGAAAGATGCAGTCAAGAAATCATATTATGAATGATAATTCCACCAGCCGATAAGCACCAAGCCTTTGGGCCTCCAATGATTATCCAACTGATGGACCCATTATCATCCACTTAATGGGAGGCTATGATTTAGTCATCACCATAACTATTTTATTTTAAGGACCTAATAATTTTAGAAGATTTAATTGATTTTGAGGAGGAGGTCAGATGAACCAGCTTATCATGATCCTCCCACTGACTTCACCAAGTTAGCTTAAGGGAGACCATTAAAAAGACTGGTCTAGGAGCACCTAAATCAGTCACACTGATTTACCTAACTGACATAGGTAGCTCGAATAGTCAAGTGATCCAATTAAAATATAATTTCACCAAGAGGTCAAGTAAGTTCGATCAGTGGGAGGGTCTGCCAAAGCTTGCCTTAGACACCATCAGACATGACCAGGTAAGTGGGCTGCCAATTAAAAACCACCGGTCTGATTTATCTTAGACACCAACTGGTTTAATTAGTTTTGATTAGATCAACCTAACAGTTCATGCTAGACTGCTTAGCCAAGAATCAAGTTCATTTGGTTCTCGTTAAAGATATGGACTTGACCAACTACAACTATTGTAATTGATCTAGAGAATCCTTGACCTAATCTAAGACAACAATTGATTAGATTTAGTCAATTTTCTAATTAAGTCCATCTTTAATCTAACCTTAGGTCTAACCCAATTAATGGACCTAATTCTCACTAACCCATTAACCCAATGTGTTATGGTTTGTATCTTAGGTTCTTCAATTCACAATCTTAGAACCTAATCAAACAACTTCTTAATTCTCAATTAAGTTTCGGGTTTAGGGTTGGGGTTCGACTTTTTGAAAATAATTTTCATATTTGTAAAAATTTTTACAATATGGTTCTACCAACCAAGTTGCATGTTTGATTCATAATCAAAATGCAAGTGAAATAAGTATGAAACTACTTTAAATCTAATCTAAATAGGTTCATGTAATTGAAATAATTTCAACTTTAAACTGCACAAATTTCCTAAACAAATATATGATGGTTCTTTGCACAAAAATTATTAACAAAGAGATTTTATTTTAGATTTAAATATCTTTTAAATCTAATAAATCATAAATTTAATCTAGATCATATCTAATAAATTTATGATTAAAGATAGATCTACACAAATTAGGATAACTTTTGCACTGTAAGGGATAAACCTTACAGTAGGACAACCTACAGTTCGTGATTGATCTAAAAATTTTAATTTTAAATTTAACAATCAGATTATAAATTAGATCTAATCTAAGAAATAATCTAAACATGTATAAATAATCATGTAATAAATAACCTAGGCTCTGATACCAATTGAAGGAACCGGATCTAGGGTTTCAGGGTAAGATCTTGAAACTTTTTCAAGATCAGGCAGCGGAAGACTAAAATAAATCAAAATTTATCTTCTAAAACTAGAGAATCCCTAGATCTAAGATCCTATTATATGATTATTATATGATATTAAATCAAAAATTAAAATATAAAGAGCAAGAACTACATGTTGATCATATCAACATGTTTCTATACTACATCTAATATGTAAAATATAATAGATCAGATCTATTACCTTGCAAGTTAGATGTTCTAACTTTGCTGATCTGAGTTTGAGGATGATGTTGCAATCCGCACACATGTTAGGCCTCTAGGAGTCATCCACACGAGCCCACGAATCATGATCAGAAGTCCTGGTCCAGAAAATCAGCATAGTATGCTAGTACTATGCTGATCCTTCTTCGATGGTCGATCAGATGCCTCCTTCTTCTTGATTTGAATTTTTTTAAAGATGAAAAGTAGAAGAAGGAGTTTTAGATATGAGATACTCTCAGAAAACTCACAGATGGAGGAAGGAAAGGGGTGAACTCAGCAACCCTAGAAGAAGATCCTCTTCTTCTTCTCTTTGCTCTCACCTAGACATCAAGTTTTGTGTCTATTATATCTCCACACCCCAACATTCTTTTTCTCTAATTTTCATACACCCCAAAGGTCTCTCAATGCTCTATAATCTACAAAAAATTTAAAAAAAATTCATCTTAAATAATGAGATATGAAGAGTCCTTCTCTAGGTCAAATACCTAGTCAAGAAAAATACAAACAGGGCAAGACAAGTGGTGCCCAACTCTTGGGTGCTCCCTCTTTCTTTTCCTGCCATAGACCATTAGCAAAGGGAGCACAATATGTGCCATAAAAGCCATAAAAATCTTAAAAAAAATTTGAATAAAATCAATACCATAAGGAAAGAGTTTTGATTTCCTAAAACTCTATCTCATAGAATTTGAAATCCAAACTAATTCCTACTTTGACTTGGGTGTGGGGGCTAAGGTGGTGCAAGGTGGAATCCTAGTCTTACTAGAATTCAATCTATGACTTGTTCAAATTTGATTTATCAAATCAAATCAAACCAAAATCAAATCAACCCAATTAAAATAGGTCTTAATCTAATTAAGAATCTAATTTAATCAGATTAAATTAGTTTTAAATCTAATTTAATTTTTTAATCGAATTAAAAATTAGGTTGACCCAAGTCCTAATTGAACTAGGACTAGTTTTTCCTTGCACTTGGCTTATCCAATAAACCAATTGGACTTGATCTAATCTAGCTCAAACTAAATCTAATTAAATTATGTTTAATTAGACTTAATCTCAGTCTATTGGCTTAATCAAATTAAGCCAGATAGCAATCAAATTATTAATCATCCTCCTGCAACACTTGCACTAGGTTAAATATCAATTGTATTGATTGTTTAACCCTAGAACGATTCTTAATCATTGATCAACCATCTGATCGGATCATGAACTCTAATGTGTGTGACCTCATAGGTCTGAACTTAAGCTAGTAGTATAGAAATAAATTTTTATACCAATCAAAGTGACCATCTAGCAATGGTACCCGATGATTGGATAGGTCGAATGTGTAGAACAACATCCTTAGAACCCATGCGGATATAGTTTTCATATAATTCATCTCCTTGACCAAAATGCTTATAGGACACCTCAGAGTTCAACTGTCAACTCTGATCAGGTTGTCCACATTGTATTTCAAAATATCAAATCCATCTGATGGATTACCCTGACCAAGATTTTGCTAAATTGAAATACAGCGACTCATTCTTCTCCAACTCTTGGAGTGGTCAATCCCATCTTGATCACACTCTGACTTTGCAAGTACTTGACTGTGTCCAAAATCCTTCCATCACTGAATTAAAAATTCAGTTAGTACAGTACCAAAGCACAGTGAGTTGCTTGCAAATCACTGAGGCGATTTCAGGTCTAAGGGACACTTGTACCTATATCCTATCAGAGACATTCTCGATAGCAGAATACTCTGGAGAATACTCTAGAGTTGGTCACGTTCAATGATAATGTACCCTTACATCTCATCTGTATACCATACCAGTATCTCCACACTCCTTGGTTAAGAGGATAACCAACCATATGGCCTATAGCGATCTATGCTTGATAGAAGTTGTCGTCCTTATTAACAGCCTATCATTTGGTCGTGAACAATTTTAAGGACTAATCGATAAATCTTCTCTTTATCGAACCTAAATAGTCCTAAGGACTTTATCACAACAACGAAGTTCATTAGAAGATGAAAACTTGTGATGAAAATACCAAAAATATATTTTATTTATTAACAAATCAATTACAATACAAGGTTGCTCAACCATCAACAGATTGATGATTGGCTTTTGGGACATATTTTCCAACACATGGATCTTGGGTGAATGCATCAAATGCAAAAAAATCCTAAGTACATCCATATGTACCATTCCAAGACACTGCATATCATATGCACTGGATTTCAATTTCATTGAAAATAGATCATAAGATCTAATCTAAATTATCTCACAAGTCAAAAAATCATAGAATATTTTATCCAAGATTCAATCATGAATTGCTAACAATTTATCATAAAAATGCACCATGGATATAAATTAAACATCAATCAAAAAATTTGATTTTGATAAAGTTTGAACTGGATCTAATCCATATCATAAAAATAATATAAAATTTGATTGAATCAATCAAGGATGGCTCTAATACCACTGTTGGGTTTTGATGATACAGCAGAATATGAATTTTAAAATTTTAACATGCATTCAATATTTGAAAATAATGTTTAACAATTAAACTAGATCATCGAAACACAAAACTCTAGGAACCCCTTGATGATTACAATCAAACATAAAAACATAGACATATCAGGAAGAGACCATAATATGGCATATGGGAGATGGATTGGCATGAGAAATGAAGAGTCCATACCATTATGGACTCTTCCATAAACTCATCGCATAAAAGGGGCGTCCCTTCAATTATTTGGCATGGAGTTCCTTCCAAGAGAAGGACTCTTCATCCTCTTTCATACCAACATATCCCAAAGGCCATCATATGGCGCGTGGGATTAAGAGAATGCATGCAATGAAAGGAAGAAATCAAGAGTTCTTAACAATTAAGACTCTTCCATAAATACCAAAATATGTGGCGTCCCAATAATTAAGTGGCATTCAATTTCCTTCCAAGAGAAGGATTCCTCCTCCACTTCCATGCCATATCCCAGATGCCATCTCATGTCACGAGGAAATAATGGAAAATGCATGGAACCTTGTAAGAAAATTAAGAGGAGTAAAGAAGAAGGTCTCCTCTTCATAATGCCCAAAAAATAAATAATGCCTCATTATTTTCATGCGTGGTGAATGGCATGGAGGTATTGGTTTCACATGGAACTCTTCCACATAAATCAGATAAACCAACTAATAATTAGATGGTTCAAACCCAATCACATTGTCAAGGCAACAAGCAAAGGGTTAGCACAAATACAATTGCACTGAACCCAATTGAAAATTTTGGTTTATTCATGTGCTAGCAATTTAATTAACTCATTGAATTTATAATAAATTCAAATTGATTGGATCAAGACTAAATCTCTATTATGTGAGACCCATTGGGTTTCAAATCTAGCCAGCAGTGGATCCAGACTCTCGATGTAACCCTAAATCAATTAGATTAGGTCAGCTCAAGAGTTCCAATCAACTAGGACTCTTCCTAATTGATTCTTGAATTAAATTCTTTTAATTTTGATGAGTTCATAAATCAAGATTGATATCTAGCAATATGTCATGACTACCCGAAAGATTTAAAATTTGATGAAAATATCAAAATTATCTTTTCATGGTGAGTTACCATGTAATTCAATCCTTCGATTACACAACATCTCGAAAAGGCCATGGGTATGAAAATATGTCAAATCCAAATTTTTAACTATATATATCTCGATCTGATGATGATGACTTGGTTGATGAATCAGTAGAAACTATTTTTACTATTCATCCCTGTTGATGCAAAAATCCGCTTGCACTGGAGAAGCTGGAGTCGGGGAAGCCGCGGTCGCCGTCGGGACCTGCAAGGGAAGTCTAAACCGGAGGTGGGGTTGCTCCGGTAAGACCCTCCGACGCTCAAGTCAGTTCTCTGCCTCAACAAGAATGGAGTGCTCGAACGGAGAATTTAGCAGAGTTTTGAGATAAGGAGAATGAGCTTAAAGAATAACGTATCTGGGTCCCCCTTTTATAGGCGGAGGAGGCAAATGGATTGATGGCGACGTTTATAACCGCCGGGTAGTGGGCCACCCATGGTCAGGGGAATTGATTGCGAAAGATAGTGGGGTAGACCCGTGGCCATCGTCACTGCCCGCCACGTAGGGCCTACTGCAGGTAGTGGAGCGGCGTCCGTTGCTGCTAGTTGTCAGCGAGTAGTGGGATCGTGCAGCACCTGCCGCAGGGAGCGGAGCAGCATCATAGTTGTTGACACAGCCTGTCAGAGAGTAATGGGTCCGCCGCAGGGGGTGATAGAGCCGCACGAAATCCGCTACAGGAAGTAGAACAGGATCATGGTTGTTATCATGATCCGCCAAGGGAAGCGGATCTGTTGATCGGGGCTCGACAGTGGTCGGAGTTCGGCCTCTGTAGGAGTCCGGGAGGAGTCCCCCTTTCGGTCGAGGTCGTGGGTGGCGTCCGGCTCCAGCAGCCGATACCGAAGTCGGAGACTAAGGACGGAGCTTTGCTCCCGTAGAGATCTGGATGGAGCCACCCTGCTGTCGATGGCAGAGTCCGGCTCCCGTAGGAGTCCGGGCGGAGCCGATCCGCTGTCGATAGAGGAGCCCGGCTCCCGTAGGAGTCCGGGCGGTGCCGATCCGCTGTCGATGGGGGAGCCCGGCTCTCGTAGGAGTCCGGGCGATGCAGATCCGCTATCGATGGAGGAGCCCGGCTCCCGTAGGAGTCCGGTCGGAGCCGATCCGCTGTCCATGGAGGAGCCCGGCTCCCGTAGGAGTCCGGTCGGAGCCGATCCACTGTCGATGGAGGAGCCCGACTCTCGTAGGAGTCCGGGCGGTGCTGATCCACTGTCGATGGGGGAGCCTTGCTCCCGTAGGAGTCCGGGCGGAGCCGATCCGCTGTCCATGGAGGAGCCCGGCTCCCGTAGGAGTCCGGGCGGAGCCGTTCTGCTGTTGATGGAGGAGCCCGGCTCCCATAGGAGTCCGGGCAGAGCCGTTCCGCTGTCGATTTCAGCTGCGGATATTTTATACCCAACACCAGTCCCCCTACTTCCGAGTTTGAATTTCAAGCGAAGAAAGTACACAGAGAGAGATGTGCGCAGCCGAAATTGTCCCTTCGAACCTTGCACACTGCCGCCCCTATTTAATGCGCGCACGTCAGAGTCCATTTTTCGATGAAGGTGACTTGAAAAGTCTTTTCAGAACCCCCATTGAAATGCGATCCCAAGCGTTGCTTGGCAGGAATTCGTGAGCGGTCAACCCTCGATGGCGGTGAAGGGGATAAGCGTGCCACGCGGCACACATCAGTTGGCCTAGGAATACCCGCCACCATAACTGCGCTAGGATCCAACGGCTATTTAAACTCCTCAGCCCCTTCGTGGCCTCATTCTGGCGCTGTTCTTTCATCTGAGAGTCCTGCTTCTCCCGCCCCAGTCCCTGTCTCCTTCCCTTATACCATGTTCTCTACTCGGGAGGCTATTTTTGAGGGGATTTTTAGGGTTTGGAGGAAGGTGAGGAGGAGAATGGCGGCCGATGAAAATCTCCGTCGCTCTAAAGGGAGCCCAAGGAAGAATTCCTTCAACAACAGGGGTTTAATAACGGGGGCTGTCGGTGAAGTTATTCTGCCCGCGAATCTTGGAGCAGCAAGGCGGGGTGATACCGGTCAAGAGAGCAGAATAGACGTCATAAGCCATGACGGGATCCTTGACGCCGTCGGGGCCGAGAGACCAGAGGCGGTCGGCATCGACGATGGGGCAGTAGAACTTATTGCGGGGACGGTGGAAGTAACGCATGCCGACCTTGTCGGAGCGTCTCGGGTGGCGGCCATCGTGGTGCATCCGGAGATGAGGCATATCTCTGGTGTCCCGACCGTTCCTGAAGTGGCTACGGTTCTTCTTGAAACAGGTCTTCGCTACTGCCGCCGTTACCCCCACCGCCTCCGGAGATCTATCCCACCCCTTTCCCGCTAAGGTTGGGACTTCGGGAACAGAATGAGGCAAGATGGGGTGAGAGCTGTTACATGCACTAGAGAATGTGACTGAGAAGGATAGAGACGGAGTTCGTAGCTCGGAGCGACCTCCGGTTCGTCCTGCCCGAACCGTGCTCGCGATACTCGCGATGATGTGTATCTTCTTTTTTCCTGACCCACCGGGTCCTGCAACGTGTACTTCTGTTAAATGAAAAAGCAATTTTAGTACCTTGTTTGCATCTTGTGTTAAATAGTTGCCCGCCGAACTTCTTCATTTTCCTTTCCTTCTCTTTGCCTGTGTTACGTCGTTCCAGGGTCGTCGGCGACCTTTTCAGTTCATGTGGGGTCGTCATTCATCGAGCTTCTTTTCGGCTTTTATGTCGTTCGGGGATACCCACTTGTCAGGTTTGCTTGGGTTTTTCTCCGCTGAAGTCGGAGCTAAGTTCGGCTCCCTTGATAATCCGAACGGAGAAGCCCTCCGGAAGGTGGAGTAGCTCGGTTCTCGTAAGAGTCAGGGCCAAGTTTTTCTGCAACAAAAGTCATAAGTATAGCCCGGCTTCCGTAGAAGTCCGGGCGGAGTTGTCCTGTAGCTGATGTTGGCGGCGGAGCCCGGCTCCCGTAAGAGTCCGGATGAAGTCTGGGTGAAGTCTCTTTTTCCTCTTTTTTCTCTCTTTCTTCTTCTCTTTTTTTTTTTTTTTTTTTTTTTGAACCCGGCTCCCGTAGGAGTCCAAAGTCTTCTTTGGCATAGGGTCCCGATTCCTGTAGGAGTTCGGGTGAAGTCTTCTTTGGCGTAGGGACCCGGCTCCCGTAGGAGTCCGGGTGAAGTCTTCTTGGCGGCGGAACCCGGCTCCCGTAGGAGTCCGGGCGAAGTCTTCTTTGGCGTAGGGACCCGGCTCCCGTAGGAGTCCGGGCCTTCCGCTTTACTCATGCCAGGATGAGGTTCTCTTCCTGTTCCTGACAGGGCTACGGGGGCACATTAGGGCGTTGCAAGGCCTCTCCCCCCATCTGATCTAAAAGAACCGGGCCTTCGACTTTGCTCAAGTTAGGGCGAGGTTCTCCTCCTGTCCCTAACAGGGCTGTGGGGGCACATATGGGCGTTGCAAGGCCTCTCCCCCCATCCGGTCTAAAAGAACCGGGCCTTCGACTTTGCTCAAGTTAGGGCGAGGTTCTCCTCCTGTCCCTAACAGGGCTGTGGGGGCACATATGGGCGTTGCAAGGCCTCTCCCCCCATCCGGTCTAAAAGAATCGGGCCTTCGACTTTGCTCAAGTTAGGGCGAGGTTCTCCTCCTGTCCCTAACAGGGCTGTGGGGGCACATATGGGCGTTGCAAGGCCTCTCCCCCCATCCGGTCTAAAAGAACCGGGCCTTCGACTTTGCTCAAGTTAGGGCGAGGTTCTCCTCCTGTCCCTAACAGGGCTGTGGGGGCACATATGGGCGTTGCAAGGCCTCTCCCCCCATCCGGTCTAAAAGAACCGGGCCTTCGACTTTGCTCAAGTTAGGGCGAGGTTCTCCTCCTGTCCCTAACAGGGCTGTGGGGGCACATATGGGCGTTGCAAGGCCTCTCCCCCCATCCGGTCTAAAAGAACCGAGCCTTCGACTTTTATAAGGTTGCCCTCTCATTTTTGATACCGTCTGCTTGAATTGTCCTAAGACAAATGGGCACGCATTTTTTGATTAGGACGAAATCACTGGTAGTACATCCGTAAGTTTTCTGAGCTGCACGGTCGCGGGAGGTCGGTTCCTCCGAGTTCCTTGAGATAATAAGTTCCAGGTCGGACTACTTCTGTGACCTCATAAGGTCCCTCCCAGTTTGGGGCAAGCTTCCCCTGGCCCTGTGGTTGTGAGACAGTAGCTCGTCGGAGCACTAGATCCCCTGCTTTGAATACCTTGTTCTTGACTCGGGTGTTGTAATATCGGGCAACCTTCTGTCTGTAGGCTGCCATTCGAACCTGAGCAATCTCCCACCTTTCTTCCAGTAGGTCGAGGTTGGCTCTGAGATTTTGTGCATTTTGGGGTTCGTCGAATACCATGACTCGTGCCGACGGGAGTTTAAGCTCGATCGGGATGACAGCTTCCGTACCAAAGGCTAAAGCAAAGGGAGTCTCTCCTGTAGGCAACCTCTGGGTGGTCCGATAAGCCCATAGCACATGATAAAGTTCGTCCGCCCAAGTTCCCTTTGCTTTTTCGAGCTTGGTCTTAATCCCCTGCAAAAGGTTTCTGTTTGTTACCTCGGCTTCGCCGTTCACCTGGGGATGGGCCACTGATGTGAATTTGTGGGAGATGTTTAGGTCTTCACAGAATTCAGCAAATCTGGCTCCCGCGAATTGCCGTCCATTATCAGTGATGAGGGTTCTAGGCAAACCGAACCTGCACACGATCGATCTCCAGACGAAATCCTGCACTTTCGCTTCTGTGATTTTGGCTAGTGGCTCGGCCTCGACCCATTTGGTGAAGTAGTCGATTGCTACAAGGAGGAATTTCCTTTGACCAGACGCCATGGGAAAGGGGCCAAGAATATCCATTCCCCATTGCACAAAAGGCCATGGGGCACTCAAGGGTGTAAGCTCAGTAGCAGGTTGTCTCTGGACGTTGGCGTATCTCTGGCATCGATCACACTTTCTGACATATTCAATTGAATCATGGTGCATTGTTGGCCAGTAATACCCTTGGCGGAGTAGCTTGTGGGATAGAGACCTGGCACCTAAATGGCTTCCGCAAGCTCCCTCGTGCACTTCCCATAAAGCGCAGTCAGCTTCTGAGGGTCGGAGGCATCTCAAGAGAGGCAAGGAGTACGATCTTTTGTACAATTTGCCCTCATAAAGGATGTACCGGGAGGCTTGATTTCGGAGTTTCCGGGCTTCTTTCGCGTCCTGGGGGAGAATCCCATCTCTAAGATAGGTTATTAGCGGGTCGACCCAGCTGGGCTCGTGGTCAATCTTCATTACGAGTCGCGGTTCTTCCGTACTCGGTTGTTTTAAAACTTCAAAGAGGATGCCTTTTGGCAATTCGGCCGGAGCTGATGTCACCAGTTTGGAGAGAAGATCGGCTCTGGTGTTCTCCGACCTTGGAATTTGCCTGATGTCGAAATTGCCAAAGGCAGGGATGAACTCCTTCACCTTCTCAAGATATTTGGCCATACTGTCCTCCCGTGCTTCAAAGCTCCCGCTGACCTGCCCCACCACAAGTTGGGAATCGCTGTGCACCCGGAGTTGACCTATTTCGAGCTCCCTGGCGATCCTCAATCCTGCGATCAGGGCTTCATATTCCGCTCTATTGTTTGTTGTGGGGAATTCAAAACGCAGAGCGTACTCCGCAATGACTCCCTCCGGGCTGGTCAAGATCAGGCCTGCACCCGCGCCTGCCATGTTGGACGATCCGTCCACATGGAGGGTCCAAAAGCTATCGGACGAACTGGCTTCTTCGTCGGGGGAGTTCGGCTGAGTCCTCAGGTCGTCAATTTTGTTTTGCTCAGGTTTGGCCTCCTCGGGGATGGTGCATTCTACTATGAAATCCGCCAACATTTGGGCTTTTATCGCCGGTCTAGGCTTGTAGTTGATGTCGAATTCTGTGAGCTCGATGGCCCATTTCGCCATTCTTCCGGAGATATCAGCTTGGTGCAAAACCACCTTGATCGGTTGGTCGGTGAGTAACATCACCGTGTGCCCTTGAAAGTAAGGCCTGAGTCTCCGAGCTACAATCAACAAGGCGTAGGTCAGTTTTTCTAATTTAGTATACCTGGTCTCGGCGTCCCTCAACACGCGGCTAATGTAGTAGACTGGTCGCTGGACTTTCATTTCCTCTTTAACAAGGATAGCTGCAAGGGCTGTGGGAGAGACCGCCAGGTACAAAAATAATTCCTCCTTAGGCTCGGGCTTCGCCAGTAGTGGGGGCGAGCTAAGGTAGCTTTTCAATTCTTCGAATGCCTGTTGGCATTCAGGGGTCCAACAGAAGTTCTTCGGCTGCTTGAGGGTTTGAAAGAAGGGCAGACATCATTCGACCGACCTTGCGACAAAGCGATTAAGAGCCGCGACTCTTCCCGTGAGGCATTGAACCTCCTTGATCGACCTTGGGGCAGTCATATTTTGGATGGCGCGAATTTTTTTCGAATTGGCCTCGATCCCGCGCCCCGACACCATGAAGCCCAGGAACTTTCCTGAGGTTACTCCAAAGGCGCATTTGGTCGGGTTCAGCTTCATTCTATACTTTCGAAGAGCACCAAAGTTTCCTCGAGGTCGGCTACATGATTTTTGGAAGACCTGCTTTTCACGAGCATATTGTCCACATAAACCTCCATGTTTCGGTCGATCTGCTCCTTGAAGATCTTGTTCACCAGTCGTTGATAGGTTGCACCCGCGTTCTTGAGGCCGAACGGCATAATCCTGTAGCAGTAAAGGCCGCGATTAGTGATAAAAGTAGTCTTTTCCTCATCTTCCGATGCCATTCTAATCTGGTTATAGCCGGAGAATGCATCCATGAAAGTGAGAAGCTCATGGCCCGAGGTAGTGTCCACCAGTTGGTCGATCCTGGGAAGGGGGTAGCTGTCCTTTGGGCAAGCTTTATTTAGCTTTTTGAAGTCGATACACATCTCCACTTGCCGTTTGCTTTCTTGACCAAGACAACATTGGAGATCTACTCTGGATAATTGACCTCCTTGATGAATCCGGCCTTGAGAAGTTTATCCACTTCCTCGGCTATCACCTTCTGCCTCTCCGGGGCATGACTCCGGATCTTCTCTTTTGTTGGCCGATGTTTAGGGTCGACCGCCAGATGATGTTCCATGACTTCTGTCTCAATCCCCGGCATATCCGTCGGGACCCATGCGAAAACGTCCGCATTCCTTCGGAGGAAATCCACGAGATGCGTCCGCACCTCCTCCTCCAGGCTGGAGCCGATTAACACCACATGCTCCGCATTCCCATCATTCAAAGGAATTGGTATTAGGTCCTCGATCGGGCTGCCCCTCTCTTCAGTGAGGTCATCGCGTGCATCCAACCCATCGACTGGACAGAGGTCCGCTTGATCGCTTCTTTGCAGGGCAATAATGTAGCAGTGCCTGGCTAGCGCTTGGTCTCCCCGAACTTCTCCAATCCCCTTGTCAGTGGGGAACTTCAACTTCAGATGGTAGGTTGAAACAACGGCTCTAAGGGCATTGAGGCCGGGTCGGCCAAGAATTGCATTGTAGGCAGACGGCGCCTTTACCACCAGAAAATTCATCAGGGCTCTGGACTGCTTTGGATGCTGACCCGCGGTCACAGTTAGAGCTATCATTCCTTCTGTCGGAACGACGTCGCCAGTAAACCCTATCAAGGGGGAGCACATCGGCCTTAGATGACCGCCAAGAGTGGCCATTCTCGAATAGGCACTGTAGAATAAGATGTCGGCCGAACTTCCATTGTCGACGAGAATGCGACGGACGTCATAATTTGCTATGTTCAAGGAAACTATGACCGCATCGTTATGAGGGAATTGGACTCCCTGGGCGTCTTCTTCAGTGAAGGCTATGGGCTCTTCAACTTTTTGCCGCTTGAGGGGTGCAACTGATGTGCTGATTGTCCCCTGCCGGGATTCCCCCGAGATGACGTTGACGGAATCCGACGAAGGCTGGTCATCCGGCCACCCTTTACCGGCAACCATAGCCGGAGGTAGTTGTGCAGAAACCTCACGAGAGGGCATCGGATGGGGAAAAGAGGATTGGATACTGGAAAAGATGGCCGGAAGCGGGTCCGTTGAGCGCTCCTTCAAGAACAAGGGTGCCGCGAAGACACAGCCCTTCTTCTAGCGCCAATCCTGTTGATGCAAAAATCTGCTTGCGCCGGAGAAGCTGGAGTCGGGGAAGCCGCGGTCGCCGCCGGGACCTGCAAGGGAAGTCTAAACCGGAGGTGGGGTTGCTCCGGCAAGACCCTCCGATGCTCAAGTCAGTTCTCTGCCTCAACAAGAATGGAGTGCTCGAACGGAGAATTTAGCAGAGTTTTGAGATAAGGAGAATGAGCTTAAAGAATAACGTATCTGGGTCCCCCTTTTATAGGCGGAGGAGGCAAATAGATTGATGGCGACGTTTGTAACCGTCGGGTAGTGGGCCGTCCATGGTCAGGGGAATTGATTGCGAAAGATAGTGGGGTAGACCCATGGCCATCGTCACTGCCCGCCACGTAGGGCCTACTGCAGGTAGTGGAGCGGCGTCCGTTGCTGCTAGTTGTCAGCGAGTAGTGGGATCGTGCAGCACCTGCCGCAGGGAGCGGAGCAGCATCATAGTTGTTGACACAGCCTGTCAGAGAGTAATGGGTCCGCCGCAGGGGGTGATGGAGCCGCACGAAATCCGCTACAAGAAGTGGAACAGGATCATGGTTGTTATCATGATCCGCCAAGGGAAGCGGATCTGTTGATCGGGGCTCGACAGTGGTCGGAGTTCGGCCTCTGTAGGAGTCCGGGAGGAGTCCCCCTTTCGGTCGGGTCGTGGGTGGCGTCCGGCTCCAGCAGCCGATACCGAAGTCGGAGACTGAGGACCGAGCTTGGCTCCCATAGAGATTCGGACGGAGCCGCCCTGCTGTCGATGGCAGAGCCCGGCTCCCGTAGGAGTCCGGGCGGAGCCGATCCGCTGTCGATGGAGGAGCCTGGCTCCCGTAGGAGTCCGGGCGGTGCCGATCCGCTGTGATGGGGGCCGTGGAGTGGGGTGCGATCCGCTGTGATGGGGAGCCCGACTCCCGTAGGAGTCCGGGCATGCAGATCCGCTATCGATGGAGGAGCCCGGCTCCCGTAGGAGTCCGGTCGGAGCCGATCCACTGTCCATGGAGGAGCCCGGCTCCCGTAGGAGTCCGGTCGGAGCCGATCCACTGTCGATGGAGGAGCCTGGCTCCCGTAGGAGTCCGGGCAGTGCCGATCCGCTGTCGATGGGGGAGCCTTGCTCTCGTAGGAGTCTGGGCGGAGCCGATCCACTGTCCATGGAGGAGCCCGGCTCCCGTAGGAGTCCGGGCGGAGCTGTTCTGCTGTTGATGGAGGAGCCCGGCTCCCATAGGAGTCCGGGCGGAGCCGTTCAGCTGTCGATTTCAGCTGCGGGTATTTTATATCCAACAATCCCTGTTCTGGCCAGAGACTCTCAGAGTCACTATCCTATGAGATCACATAGGATGTTCTGTCCTCCTACAAAGAGTGACCAATTTTTTATGACCACTCATAACCTCCATGCATACTTCACCATACCCAGAATATCCCATACACATTTCAAAGTGGTGTGCTAGAGAATAAACCGAAGTAAGGATCCATATACATAAGGTACCATGGTGATCTCAGATCAAAGGATCACATGCACCACTCCCACTAAAGAACCATCTGTTGACATGCTGTAAGGCTCCATCAGATATTTTTTTGTAGGTCAGTTCAGTAAACTCATTCTCTAATAAGCACTTACATCCTTATATTAGTATCACCACATAAGTGAATGTGAGATCAACCACCTTCTCTATCGAGCATACATAGGATGTACCAGTCTTATCGGCATCATCGATCTTTGACTTGATGATCCAATGACTGAAAATATTTTAGATTAGGACTACCAAGATTTTAGGTCTCACTGACATGATCTTATCATGACCCTAAAATTATTGTCCTAATCTATGGGGTTTATCATGATCATAAAAAAATGATACAGTAAATGATAAAATATAATATCTCATTAATAAAAATAATTAATATCATACAAATGAGTAGGAAGATAATAAAGAAAAATCCCATCGCATCTCCATGCGATTAGCTTATAGGGTACTATTCTTTCAGATATCCATAGAGGCCAGACACTTATATGGTTAGAAGAAAATCTCTTTTCTTTCAGATTTAGATTTAAAAAAAAGGATTATGAAATAAGTATGTGAATTGATCACAATCTGAATTTCAGTATATGTCAATTTTAGCACATGAACTAGATCCTTATGGTTTTATATTTTTATGCAGATATGATTTAGATTAAAAGTGTTTTAATCTTATATTTTATAATGATATTTAGAAAATAAAATTTTAAAACACATATGCATGCCCCAAACCTCGAATTCCAACAGTGGTATCAGAGCCACGGATTTCATATTACTGAAATTATCATACATATTTTGAAAAAAATTTCAAAATCTAATATTTTTTTGATATATGAGATGTATAGATGAATTTTAGAATCTAAAATTTAATTTTAAATTTAATTTTAAAATATATATTTGATATGTGAAAGCATGCATAGATCTGAATTTTGATCTAAAAAAATTCTTAGTTCATGTTTATATGATACATAGATGCATGCATGAAACTTAAAATTTTATATGATCTCAATTTTGATTTATATATATGATATATGATTGTATATTTAGATCATAAATTTATTTTTCATATGATCCATGATTAGTATATGAGATATATGATATCATGTAGTAGATCTGAATTTTATTTAGATCTAAATTTTACATGCATATATGTGATATGTGTTTGTATGTTAAATCTGAAAATTATTTTCATGATTTAAATTTACTTTTATGCAAAAAATTTAGATCTAAAATTTTGATTTTAAAATTTGAAATTTATTTTTGTGCATGAGGGTTTTGGTTATGGAAAAATCATTAATTAGGTCATGTAATAGGATTGCATCTAAAATTTTTGATTTGAGTTATATGAGTCTAATCCGATTAAGTAATTGATCGAATCGAGTTAAGTATTGATTAGGCTCAAATCAATTAAGTTATATGATTATGCAATTATTGTTGATCAAATCATTTGAGTCCCATATATAGAATCGATTAATCTAAGGACCTAATTTGACTCGATGGTTTGAGTCTGATTCACTAGAGTTAACCTGTTTGGACCAATTAACCTATTGGTGTCTAAGGCAAGTTAATAAGATATGGTTATTTAATTAATTTCGTTCACTTATCTGACCAATTTATTGGTGTCTAAGGAAAGCAATGGGGGACCCCACTGATCTCCATTTATCTGGCCAATTTGGAAGATTGGATCTTAAATTGGATAGCTTAGTGACCTGGTTTAGCCCATACCAATTAGATCGATCATATGATGACTGACTAGATGAGATCTAAACCTAAACCTCCCCATAAATATTAAACCCATAGGTCTTCTACTGTTGTAGATGTACGAGCATGCTACCGATATTGATTATTCTCGAATAGTCACAGTGGTTCAGTTACATCGAGAATATGCAACCACTCTATTAGCAAAGAGTTGCTCAAGGATAAGGATGGGGTTGGACCCAATAACTGTTAGGTGAGGGACCCAATGATGGCCTTGCATCTACTTGTGAACAGTGGGTTGGACTTAACTAAGAAGTATGGGCAATAATTGTTAGGTGAGCCCACATGACTTAGAGACCAAATCGCTACAACATACTTAGAGAAGTATCTAGGCAAAGAGTTGCCTACACATCGGTATGCATATTACCAATAACTGTTAGGTGAGGTGCATGTTATCGGTGGGACTGCAGCACCCACTAGGAATCTTTTATCGCGTTAGGATTGTCATTTCTTTCTCGGAGAGTGGAGGGATCTGATAAATTAGTGAGTAATTATTTACATCTTAAAGTCTCTAGAAGTAAATATAACTATTTAGTATAAAAGTCTAACTTGAATCTCTACTCTAGCAGTTAAACTACATCAGCCTCAAACCCTCTAGCCTGTATCCTTGAAACCAATTGTTTGATCGGTACCAATTACAAAGACTGACTCAGAAACCTCAGGATTGTCCTGATCTCTGAAAAACTAGATCATGTACTCAATCAAAAATTCATAGTGCTACCAAACCATCCTACTGCTGAGCAAAAGGTTGCTTTTGAGAAGTGGACGGATGAAGACAGTCAGGTTAAGTATTATATGCTGGCGTCTATGTCAAATAAGTTGCAAAGCCAGCATGAACATATACCTATTGTCAGGGCTATCATCACTCACTTGCAAGAGTTGTATGGTGAGTAAAGTCACACAGCATACTTTGAGGTGTCCAAAAGACTCTTCAATCTGAAGATACATGAAGGGCAATCAGTCCATGAGTATGTATGATAATGATCAAAGAAATTGAAGAGCTTGGAAAGCTCGGGCTAGAAATACAAAAGGAATTACAGATGGATCTGATCCTTCAATATTTTACAAATTCATATAGTCAATTTATTATAAATTTTCATATAAACAAGCTCGATTGCACTATACCCGAACTGGTCAACATATTGGTCACTACGGAGGAAACCTTGAAGAGTTCAAGGGGTAGTGTTCTCGCTGTGGAGCGGACTTCTTCCAAGAGAAAGTCTACTGGGAAGAAGAAGGTAAAATTTGCTAAGAAGTAGAAAAAGAAAAATAGACCAAAGAAGTAAGTTCCAAGCAAGGCCAAAGTAAAGGAAAAATATTTTTACTGTCATGTTAAAGGCCACTGGAGGAGAAACTATCCAAAATACTTGGAGAGCCTAAAGACCAAAAAAGATGATAAACCTTCCAAAGGTATGCTTGTAATTGAATCTAACCTTACAATTTTTTCTACTTCTAGTTGGGTATTAGACTCTGGCTCGAGTGCTCATATATGTACCTCAATGCAAGGTCTGATTAAAAGTAGGAGATTGAGGAAAAGTGACATGATCCTTCAGATCGATAATGGAGCAAAGATTGCTGCAGAGGCCATTAGCATTTATCCTCTTCGATTACCATCTGGTATTAGATTAGATTTAAAGGACTGTTATTATTTTTCTGTAGCTAGTCCGAATTTGATTTTCATGTCTGTGATAGCACAGAAAGGTTTTGAAATTTATTTCAATAAAGATTTTTATTTCATTTATGTATGAAATAAATTCTTTGCATGAGATCTTTTAATTGACAATATTTATCACTTACATGTTGATGCGAATGTGAACCTAAATGAACAAATAATAAGTATCGTAGGTCAAAAGAAATCCAGAGATGAAATTAACCAGAAGTACTTGTGACACCATAAACTAAGCTATCTTGAAGAGGATAGGATAAACAGACTGAAAAAGGATGGGATCCTTGACTCTCTTAATCCAAAGTCATATCTAACTTGTGAATCCAATCTTCAAAGAAAAATAGCTATGTTATCCTTTATAGGACATGGAGAGAGGGCCACTGAGTTACTTGCTTTGGTACACATTGATGTGTGTGGGCCATTTGATGTGCAGATCAGAGGTGGTTATACATACTTCATTATCTTTATCGATGATTTGTCTAGGATGGATATGTGCATCTAATGAAACACAAATCTGAAGCCTTTGAAAGGTTCAAAGAATTCAAGCATGAAGTAGAAAAATAAATAGGCAAACCCATTAAGGTTCTTCGATCTGATTGAAGAGGTAAATATAGTCAAAAATTTTTGAGATATCTTAAGGACAATAGCATAGTCTCTCAATGGATGCCTCCTTGAACACCTCAGCTCAATGGGGTATCCAAAAGGAGGAACAAGACCCTATTGGATATAGTCAGATCCATGATAAGCTTCACTGATCTATCCTTATATTTTTGGGGACATGCCTTGTTAATTGTAATTCACCTGTTGAATAAGGCTCCATCAAATTTCGTTCCTACTACATCGTATGAGATATGGTTCAGAAAGAAGTCGAGTCTAGGTTACCTTAAGACCTAGCGATGTCCAGCCTATGTTAAGAGACAGATGACGGATAAGTTAGAGGATAGATCTATTATAGCTTGCTTTATAGGGTATCCTAAAAAATCCATGGGATACAACTTCTACCTTCCACAAGATCACAATGTGATTGTGAGTCGAAACATCATATTTCTAGAAAAATAGTTTATCCAGGATGGTGGTAGTGGGAGGCTAGTTGAGCTCGAAGAGGTCTCTGAAAAGCCAAGAGTTATAGATTTTCAAGAACTCATTGTCCATGAGCCAATAGTAGATGTTCCTCAACTACCTCATAGATCTAGCAGGGTCTCCCGACCTCTTGAGAGATACATAGGAATGCTTATGGAGAAAGTAAAGAAAATGTTCCTTATGAAAAGATACATAGGAGTCATAGTGATGATCCTACCACCTTTGACGAGGTGATGTCTGACATCGATTTTGAGAAATAGTTAGATGCTATGAAGTTAGAAATTGACTCGATGTACTTGAACCAAGTCTGAACCTTAGTGGATCCACCTGAGGGTATTGTACCCATTGGTTGTAAATAGATCTACAAAAGGAAGATAGGTGCCGATGGTAAGGTAGAGACCTATAAAGCTAAGCTTGTAGCTAAAGGTTATAGTCAGCACAAGGGCATTGACTATCAAAAATTTTTTTCACCCATAGTCATGTTGAAATCCATCAGTACTCTGTTTGCTATTGCAGCTCACTATGATTATAAAATCTGATAGATGGATGTGAAAACTGCTTTCCTGAATAGATATCTTGAGGAAGATATCTATATGAAGCAGTCTATGGGTTTCACATCTGGTGATGGTGATCACAGAGTCTACAAGCTGCAAAGATCCATATACAGATTAAAGCAAGTTTCTCGGAGTTAGAATCATCATTTTGATGAGACAATCAAATCATTTGATTTAATAAAAAATGAAGAAGAACTATATGTATATAGAAGGGTTAGTGGGAGCACGATAACATTCTTCGTATTGTACGTAGATGATATTCTCTTTATTGGGAATGATATTTTCATGCTGACCATGGTCAAAAGATGGTTATCTAAGAAATTTTTCATGAAAGACCTAGGAAAAGCATCCTATATTCTCGAAATAAATGTCTATAGGGATAGATCTAAACGGATGCTAAGCTGGTCACAAAAGCTGTACATAGAGAAAGTCCTGAAGAGATTCAGCATGAAAAACTTCAAAAGAGGACTTTTACCTCTTAGGCATGGTATTAGTCTCTCCAAGATGATATGTCCGACCACATCTGAGGAGGTGTAGCGTATAAGCAGGATTTCTTATACCTCGATCATAAGGAGCCTCATGTATGCCATGCTATATACTCAACCTGATATTGTCTTTGCTGTGAGTGTCATGAGCAGGTATCAGTTAAATCCAGATGAAGAGCATTAGATAGCTGTAAATAATATCTTTAAGTACTTAAAAAAGACTAAAAATTTATTCTTGATCTTTGGAGGGGATTCTGAGTTGCGAGTCGAGGGGTATACTAACTCAGACTTCATGTCGATCCTGATGATAGAAAGTCTACGTCAGGATATGTGTTCGTTTGCAATGGTGGCACGGTCAGCTGGAAGAGTTCCAAGCAACCCATCACAGCAGATTTGACCATGAAGGTTGAGTATGTTGCTACTTCAGATGCTGCAAAAGAAGGCTTCTGGTTCAAGAAGTTTGTCATGAAACTTGAGGTTATGACATCGGATGCCATACCACTTTACTGCGACAACAATGAAGCCAAAGCACTTGCTAAGGAGCCGAGGTCTCATCAGAAATCAAAGTACATCGAGTGGCGGTATCACATCATACATGACTATCTCGAAAAGAATCATATCGAGGTAAGAAAAGTAGACTCCACAGATAACGTGGCTGACCCGCTGACTAAGCAGTTGAACCAACTTAAAATAAAAGTCCACCTTGAGAAGATGGGATTTAGATTTGTAGCCAATTGACTTTAGTCCAAGTGGAAGATTGTTAAATATATGTCCTAAAAATCAAAATGGCTGACACATTGTAATAAATCTAGAATATAATTTTATACTTAATATAATAATTTGATCAATAAAAGGGCAAATTTATTTTTTATTCAAGTGTGATGTGTCTTTGAATCATCCATGAAATTAATTTCGATATATATTCTCAAGGTGTTGAGAATTAGAGACAAGTATTTTATTCCTAAATGCTCCCGATCATAGGATAATCATGAGGATGGTAATCAATCTAGATAGACTGGCATACAGATTACTTCTTTCAAGATAGATGAGTCTCTGATCTACAGTGTAGAGACATTGGACGATGAGTGTGGGTAGTTGTTAGAGAACAACTAGTACCGAGCGTGACCATATGAGAGATCACTTGTATTTCTACTCAATCATCAGTGATCATGTTGATGCTGTAGTTGTATGAATGGTCTTTTAATCTGAGATTATACTAATGCCCATAGTGAGGCTACTGGAGTTTGACTGACACATAAATGTGGATCTCAATGAGCCCTTATAGTAGATGATGGTGACAGTTGGTCCACTGTAGAAGTAGGGTGCACATCAAGATGGGATCTATCAATCTTGGTAGAAAAGAGTAGTCCTATGAGATTTGAGAAGTTAGGTCTAAGAATCTATGGCCACAGTAGTGTGATTGATGGAAAAGAGTTTTCATAGAAATTACAACTGGACTTAAGCTAATCAAATCTATCATATAACTGATGATGAGGTTTGATGATTTATCTATGATCTATCATCTAATCAGAACTCACGATAGAGGGATTGAATCACACGTTAACTACACCTAGCAGTTTATTTTAGTTCTACTGGGTTGCCACTACATACTGCTAGGTGTCATTAGTGGATTGTGAGAGCTAACCAAGATTGTTCTAGATCGATAATCCTTGATGAGTTAAAGTAGAATTGTTCCAATCCATTGAAAAGAGTTTCAATAATACTTTGATAGAGATCATTGTATATCTCACTACCAGATAAAATTAAATCTATGGGGTCACACAACAAAGGGATTGGGCTTGGAATTAGCAATTGAGCTTATGAAGTGTCAATTAGATTTAGAGAAACCCAATTGGATTCAAGGTGACCTTGCTAGCACATGGTTGGATCTAATTCCTCTTTCTATTGAAATTTCTCATTTGATAAGATAATTCAAACTTAATTACCTGCTAATAATCTATATAAATTAGATTCATGAGACTCTAATTGTTGGGTGTCTAAGGTTATGGATCAATTAAATTAGAGTGCAAGTTCCTAATTAATTTTTCTTGATAGTTATTATGGGGTGCCACCTTGATTTGATTAAGTTGGGCATGTCCTATGATTAGAGGGCTTATTAATCTAATATGGGGCATCTATTGGGTGCAAAAGAGGATGTGTTTAATTGGATACTAGGGCTCTAAGAGTTGGCGCCTGATAGGATTCCGAATGTAAGTTAAATAACTTAAGTTATTAGAAAACCCAATGCAAGTAGGCTTGTATTATGAGATTGAATAGAATTCAATCCTCATGCCTATTTAAAGAGACCTCCCCTAAGATCCCTAGAGTATCCAGACCAGCAGCCCCTCACGCTTAAGAGACCTCCCCATGCCCTCTCTTCCTCTCCCTCTCCCTCTCTTCTCCTCCCTTGGGCATCCCATACGGCCCACCTTGGGCATCCCCTCTTCTTCACACCAAGGGCTGTTGTGGGCCCTCTTGTTTGCTAGTTTCTACCTACTGGTAGCAGCAAATAGTAAAGGAGAAAATCTAAAAAGGAGGAGAAGAAAAAGATCAAGGAAAGAGATCAAGTGTTGATTGTGATCCAGGCTTCGTTCAGATTTAATAAGCTAAATTTTTTTAGAGAAAAAAATTTAAATTCTAGAAGACTGTTCTAGACTAATCCCAAGTGGATACCTATAGAGACAGAACACTTGTGCGGCTAGAAAAAAATTTTTTTTTTTAGATCCAGATTTGTAGAGAAAAATTATGAAATAGGTACGTGAATTGATCACAATCTAAATTTAGCATATATCAATTTCAGCACATGAACTAAATCTTGTGGTTTTATATTTTTATGCATGCATGATTCGATTAAAAGTGATTTAATCTTGTATTCCACTGTGGTGTTTGAAAAATAAAGTTTTAAAATACACATGCATACCCAAAACCTCGAATTCCAACAAGAAGAACTCTAATGCTCTAGATATTCCTGACCCTGGATCGATTAACAATAATGTTTACAAAAATAAGAAGGCAAAAGATGTCTCATGGATATTATCTGTTCATTTTGTGATAAATTTAGATATTGGGAGAATAATTGTAAGAATTATCTTGTAAGATTGAAGTAGGGTGCAAGTATAGCATTAAAAGATGTGTATATAATACAGACCTATTTTTTATTGAGTGGCTCAGACTCTGATACTTGGGTATTGGATACCGTCTGTGGATCATATATTTACAATTCATTACAGCGACTACAGAATATCAAAGGTCTGAAAAAAGGTGACCTTAAGCTTTGTGGCGCAAGTAAGAGTCCATTAGCACAAAGGCTGTGGGAACCTGTATGCTTGAATTATCTTCAGGTAAAACTTTAAAATTAAAAGACTATTGTTATATGTCAAAGGTCATTAGAAACATAATTTCTGTACCTTTGTTATTAAAACAAGGTTATAAAATAAGGCTAATGGAAAATGAAAACTCTATTTTTTTTCTAATAAATTTTATGACAGTGATTATATTGATAATAATTTTTTAATTCTTGCACTCAATAAAAATATTTTTTATATTGAAAGAAATATGAAAAGAAAGAAAGAAGAAGTGAATATCACATATCTCTGGCATTGCCACCTTAGTCATATTAGTGAGACAAAGATAAACAAGTTATAAAAAAAAAAAATTCTTTGACCCATATGAATATGAATCATTGGGAACTTATGAATCTTATCTCATGGATAAGATGACCAAGACTCCATTCTCTAGATATGGAGAGAGAATAAATGAGTTGTTAGCCCTAGTACATATAAATATATGTAGATCAATGACAACTCAGATCAGAGGAGGATACTCCTATTTTATCATCTTTATGGATGATCTATCAAGGTCTGGATATGTATATCTTATGAAATATAAATTTGAAGCCTTTGATAAGTTCAAGAGTATCAAAGTATAGTCGAGAAATAAAATAAAAAAAGTATCAAGGTTCTTCGATCCGATCAAAAAGGAGAATACTTATCCAGTAAATTTTTTGGTCATCTTAAAAGTAAAGATATTCTCTCTGAATGGATCCCTCATACACCTCAGTTAAATGGTATAGCAAAAAGGAGGAATCGCACTTTGATGGATATGGTACGGTCCATGATGTGCTTCACTGATTTTTCAATATCTTTCTGGAGGTATGTCCTAAAAACTGCCGCATATATTTTAAACAGGGTGCCTTCAAAGTCTGTTGCAAGCACATCATATGAGATATGGAAGGAAAGAAAGCCTAATCTTAAACATCTTAAGATTTAGAGCTGTCCTGCTTATATCAAAAATATTTTTGGACATAAGCTTAGTACTAGATCAGACAGGTATAGGTTTGTAGGGTATCCTAAAGAAACTAATAGATACTACTTCTACCATCCCATTGAACAAAAGATATTTGTTAATAGGCACGTCACTTTCTTGAAAAATGAATTCATCTAAGAAGGAGGCAGTGAGAAGAATATTGAACTTACGAAAGTTCAGAATCTACAAACCAATTTAGAAATACCTATAGTTGAATCATAAAAAGATCTTCAATTAGAAGTATCCAAGGATGAGGTACATCCATATTACACACCTCCTCTCTGAAGGTCAGATAGAGTGCATCAAGAACCTTTGAGATATAATTTTATCATTGAGAATGATAATTCGATTAACATCATTTAGGATGATAATCCATTGACCTATTTAGAAGCCGTCATGAGTAGAGACTCAGACAAATAGTTGGAAGCCATGAAATCTGAGATGGACTCGATGTACACCAACCAAATATAGACTTTGGTTGATGCACCTGAGGGTGTGACCCCAATAGGGTGCAAGTGGATCTTCAAGAAGAAGATCGAAGCAGATGACAAAGTAAAAACCTACAAAACTAGGTTGGTGGTGAAGAGTTTTAGACAAAGGCAAAGAATTAACTATGATGAAACCTTCTCACCAGTGGCTATGCTCAAGTCCATCCAGATTTTGCTTGCTATAGCGGCATACTACGACTATGAGATCTAGCAAATGGATATCAAGACCATTTTTCTGAATGGTATTCTTGAGGAAGAGGTCTATATGACTTAGCCAGAGAGATTTATTTCAGGTGAGAGGGCAAATCAAGTATGCAAGCTAAAAAAATTTATCTATGAATTGAAGCAAGCTTCGAGGAGTAGGAACATCCGATTTGATATGACAGTCAAAGAGTTTGGCTTTATCAAAAATAAAGATGAACCATGTGTGTATAAGAAGATAAGTGGGAGTGCTGTTGTCTTCTTGGTTCTATATGTCGATGACATACTGCTCATTGAAAATGAATCCCAATGATGCAATCGACCGTCAAGACTTGGCTATCAAATAAGTTTTCCACGAAAGATTTGGGTGAAGCATCCTATATACTGGCTATAAAGATCTA
The DNA here is from genome assembly GCF_000442705.2 of Elaeis guineensis. Lineage (NCBI taxonomy): Eukaryota > Viridiplantae > Streptophyta > Magnoliopsida > Arecales > Arecaceae > Elaeis > Elaeis guineensis. The sequence continues at coordinate 77,724,455 of NC_026000.2, forward strand.
TAGAGATAGATCTAACAGGATGTTAGGCTTATCCTAGTCACTATACATAGATCTCATATTACAGAGATTTAATATGAAGACAAGTAAGAGGGGTTACCTACCTATAAGTCATGGTATACAACTCTCTAAGAAAATATCCTAAGACACCAGAGGAAAGGAAGAGGATGAATGACATCCCTTATGCTTCGACTGTGGGATCAATTATGTATGCTATGCTATGTACCAGGCATGATGTAGCTTATACTTTTGGCATAGCTAGCAGATTTCAGGCTTATCCAAGAGAAGATCGTTGGAAAGCTATGAAAAATATTCTGAAGTATCTAAGAAGAACTAAAGATATTTTTCTCATATATAGAGGAGGATCAGAGTTAAAACCAGAGGAATATATAGATTTTAATTTTTAATTTATTTTGGATAATAGCAAATCAATATCAAGATATGTATTTACTCTAAATGGGGGGGCAGTGAGTTAGAAGAGTTCTAAACAGCAGATAGTAGCTGACTCAACAACTGAGGCAGAGTACATCATTGCTAGTGAAGCTGCTAAGGAAGTTGTCTGGATAAAGAAGTTCATCATAGACTTAAGAGTTATTTCTGAGATTCAAGGATCGATGCCACTCTATTGTGATAACACTAGGCTCATTATTCAAGCTAAGGAATCTAGGTCTTATCAAAGATCCAAGCACATTCTCAAACACTTTTGCCTCATTCGAGAAATTGTAGAGAGATAAAATGTTGTCCTTGAACGAGTTGACATAAAGAACAACATAGCAGATCTATTCACTAAGGCTATACCACAGCAGCTATTTGATCACCATCTTGATTGTATGGGATTGAAATACAAAGGCGATTGGCTTTAGTAAAAGTGGGAGATTGAAAGAAGAGTGTCCTATAAGCCAATCGCAAGTATGTTGCGATGAAACTTTTTTTTGTAATTTTTTAACTCATGTAATGATATTTATTATTTAATAAAATGAGGTATTGATTCATCATTTTAGCTACATCTTATTATGTCTAAGATCATGATGAATCCCAAAAATTAGGACAATGATTTTAGGAAATATAAATGATCATGCTAGTAAAATCTAAAATCCTAAAACTATAATCTTAAATATTTTTAGTCGTAGGAGTATTGAATCAGAGATCAATATTCCGAATAGACTGGCACATCCTATGTATGCTTGATGGAGAGGGTGACAGATCTCTCTAGCCACTTGTGTGGGATACTAATACAAGGAGGTAGGTACTCATTTGGAAATGAGTTCACTAAATTGACTCAACGACAGGGAACATCTTATGGAAGCCTAACTTGTATGTCAAAGATAGTTCTCTAAGTGGGAGTTATGCATGTGATCCTTAGACCTGAGATCATCATGGAATCTTGTGCACATCAACCCATATTTTGGTACATACCCAGGCATGGCACTAAGATATATACGGGATATTTTGGATATGGTGGAGTGTATATGAAGGTTATGAGTAGATCAACATGAAATCGATCACTCTTAGTAAGAAGAGATCACATCTTATGAATTCTCGTCTCCAGATGACTCGAAAAAAGTCTTTTGGCCAAAAGCAGAAAAGAGATTAGAAAGAAATTCTAATGTTTCATCATCAGAGTTATCATTAGTTGATCAAGAATCGATATGAATATATATTTGAGTTTGACATAATTTCATACTCATGAACATATTCAGGATGCAGAGATGATCGACGGATTGAATTGCATGGTAACTTACCACTGAAGGATATATTTGATATTTTCATCAAATTTCATATATTGCTATGGTAGTTATGATATGTTGCTAGACATCAATCTTGACTTGTAGATTTGATCGAATTAAAGAGTTTAATTCAATCATCAATTAGAAAGAATTCTAATTGTTGAACTCAAATTAGCTCGATTGGACCTAAATCGATTAGATTGGATTCTAATTAAATTTGGTCAATTTATATCTGAACCTACTATTGACTAGATGTGGAACCCAATGGGTCACACACATATAGAAATTGACCAAGGACCCTTTCGATAAGGTTGATTGGAATTTTGGATCCAATCAGAGTTTTCGATAAGCATGCTAGCACATGTGGAAACCCTAGTGTTGGGTTAGTGTTGGGTTCCGACCATGCAGTGAAAAATAATTTTTAAAAATTTTAAAGTCATACAAATTAGTAGTTCTATCACAAAAACTACCGAGCCAGAATCCAAACCCTATAATCACCTTGCCGACATCGATCAAAGCAAAAACAAGCATGCATAGGGATAAAATTTTATACTTTCACCAAAATAAAAAAGTGACATGTTGGTGTTCTCCATGAGACTCCAAGGTAGAAGTCCTCCAATAGTGATCCATATAAAAGTTGGTCAAGATCCTTCCCAACTGGTGCGCTGCCACAGCCTTGTCTTCTCAAAAACACTGTCAGCTTCAAACTTGCATCACGATTGCACCAAAGCCCAGTTACTTTTGATCTTACCATTAGAATGACACCAAGAAGATACTCTTTAGATGTTATATAATCTAAGATTTAATTTTTGACTCCAACATATGAAAAAATCAAACCCAAGGGCACTTAAGCAACACTTGCTGAAAATCTCACCACCCTTCTTGCAACTTTTGCCACTCAAATTCCCCTTTCTTTTTTCTCAAAATTTTTTCAAATTTTTTCTATGTTTACGATATCCCTTCTCTCTAATTTTAGCCAAAAATCTAGAAGAAAACCATTTGGGGCATCCCCTATAAATAGGGGACCAAGGGATGTCACATGGGATGAAGGGGCGCCAACCTTTGGCGCTCCAACTTCCCATGCACCAAATAAATTCATTGAGTGAATTTTTTAGCATTTTAGACATATACAGTAGAAGGGATCTTCCTTCTTTATGTGTCATAAAAAAATCAATAAATTTTGGCATCAAAACATAGGAGATCTGGTTGGGAAATTATGGCAATGCATAAAAATTAAGAGCCTTCTTTAAGGACTCTTCCTTTCACATGCCAAACGTAAAAGAGATGGTACCTATTTTATATGTGGGTTTTGGTGGGCATAGAGGAGTCCTTCTCCACTTAAAATTGATCTAACATGGATAAGAATCACATTTAAATTGATCCAATCCCATTAGGTCAAAGACAACTGGTCTAGGTTAGCTCAAATAATTTGACCTAAATCAATTTAGAAACTTGGCTTAATATAATGTGCTAGCATATCAAATTAATCTATAAAATTTATATTAAACTCTAATTAAATTAGACCAAAGCTAAATCTCAGAGTGTGTGACCCATTGAGTTCCACATCTAGCCAATAGTGGATCAAGACTTTCGACGTAACCCTAATCTGATGAGATTAGGTTATCCGAAGAGTTCCAATCAACTTGGACTCTTTCAAATTGACTCCAGAATTAAACTCTTTTAATTCTGATGAATCTATAAGTCAAGATTGATATCTAACAATATGTCATGACTATCCAAAAGATTTAAAATTTTTGATAAAAATTATCAAAATATCCTTTAATGGTAAGTTCCCGTGTAATTCAATCCTTCAGTCAAACAACATCCCAAATGAACTGTGGGTATCGAAATATGTCAAACTCAATCACTTATCATTATGTATCTCAATCAAAAAGTGATGATTCAGTTGATGATACATTAAATTTTTTTTTTTAATTATCATCCTATTTTGGCCAAAGACTTTCAGAATCATCATCCTATGAGATTACATAGAATATTCGCTTCCCTTATAAGGAGTGACTAATCTCTTCTTAGTCACTCACTGAAGGAGGAGAAATATTTTCTCTATGTAGGATCTTCCAGATTTCATCAAATCTAGGATAGAATAATTTTTAAAAATTTATCCTACATATTTCAGATCTAATTCTCTAGATTTAATTTTATTATCTGATATTTAAAATTTAAAATTAAATCTAAAACTATGATGAAAGAAGAAGTACCTCAAGGGTAATCTGATTATCCTGTAGATGATCTCTGCACAGCCTGAGGTTCTGATGTAGCCACGCAAGTGCCTGACCTCTACCGGTATCCACTCGAGCAGAATCTAGAACATCTTCTCCTTACAAATCTATGCTCCAAAAATTAGATCTTTATCTAATTTGAAAGTGCTTCAGAACTCCTTCTGAAGTTGGAGCAGTAGCCTGTCGAAAATGTCCTGCAGCCTTCTGTTCCAGACGTCACCATGCCCTGGATCTTTGCCAGATGGATGTCCAACTCTTTGGACGTGAAGAGGGGAGGAAGGAGAGAAGGGACAACATGGAGAAGAGGGGAGGGGGTGGCAGCTATTGGGTTTTGTGCATAGAATAATTTCTTCCATGAAACTCTAGGCACAGCAGGGTTTATATAGACCTTATATGCTGCGCAGTGCCACATCATTCAACCAATCAAAAAATTCCAATAAAATCTGAAAAAAATTTGATTGATGGAGTGATATCATCTGATCACATTAGATAAGAACCCCACCCTCTCTTCTAAGTTGGTGCCAACATTGGACAAGCTCAATCAAGGTGGCGCCAAAGAGTCCATGTTTATCAGGACTCTTTGGTTCTTATCCATTTGGGACACCCATTTTAATCCAATTGGGCTCATGCCATAATCTAATTATGAAATCCAATTCAATTGGGTTTTGGCATGTGGACACTCCACAAAAATCCTCCAATGAACCCTCTTCAGTTTAAGACCCATATGTCAAATTTTGACAGATGTCCTAAAATGAAATTAGCAGGTGCTAGGAATTAGCAGGTGTTGTCTTAAATTCATCTCATGAATTAAGACAAGCCATTTTTGAGTTGGACAAGCTTTATTTAGATTGAGAGAAACCTTTTCAAGGTTCTCTGGATGAGTCAAATCATATTTGGCTCAGTAGAGACAAAAAAGATTACACGAGGAGAAAGTTAGTGTCAATCGTGTGCTAGCATGATTTTTTTGAACCTAATTGGATCTTATCCAAATCAATTGAGTTAGCCCAATTGATAACATCCAGATCCTAAACCTTGTTTGTGTGATCCAGTTAGGTTCAATTCCATATGGTAATGAGACAAGTCGTGATCTTACCATCGACATCATCGAAACTCCTTTCGATGGACCAGAACTCTTCTGATTCAGACAATTAGAATGATCGATCATCAATATCATTCTAATTGCTCCCAAAATCCATCAGTGACACCTAGCAGTATGTGGTGGCAACCCATCAGAACTAGAGACGAACCTCTTGGTGCAGCTACCTGTGTGATTGAGTTCCTCTATCATGAGTCTCGACTGAATTAGGGTTAAGGTGAACTCGTCAAACCCAACATCAGTCATATGAGTTAATCGATCGATCCGAGTCTGATATGAAATCTTAATGGAAAACTCTTTTCCATTATTTCACTCTGCCATGGCCATGGGCTTAAGGACTCGATCTTTCAATTATTATAGGACTACTCTCATCTACCGAGGTTGATAGATCCCATCTTGGTGCGACCTAGTTCCTACAATGAATATGCTACAGCAAACATACACCTCAAGATTCTGAATGGCTAGGAGATTGAGTTATGGTGTAGTCAAACTATAACACACTCAAGGTGAACTGTCGATGCATCTCAGGTCAAAGAACTAGACACAAAACTGCAGCATCAAGCTAGTCATCGACGAAAAGGTAGACTTCCTTATGACTGCTTGAAGTGGTCACGCTCAGTACTCTCGTTCTCAATGAATACCTGTACTCTCACTCCGGTGTCTCCACACCGTAGACTCAAGACACATCTATCCTAAGAAAGTGATCGTACACCAACCTTCCGGATCAATCACCATCCTCATGATGATCCTATGGTCAGGAGCTGTTTATGAGTTAGTTATGTAAATTCATGCCTTAAATTTTCAACTCTTAAAAATATGAATTTACATTCCCACTAACTCAAAGGATGTATCACAGACACAATGTACACAATGTGATAAAAGAATAACCCTTTTATTCATTTATAGTCAAAATTATAAATTTGCCCTTAGATCTGTACAGGAATGTGTCAGTCGATCTGGCATCTATGGCACACATCTAACAAACTCCCACTTGACCTAATGCCAATTGGCTACATATCTAAGTTTCATCTTCTTAAGGTGGGCTTCGATCTTCTGTTGGCCCAATGGCTTAGTCAGTGGATCTACCATATTATCTGTGGAGTTGACTCTCTTGACCTCGACATAACCCTTTTCGAGGTAATCACGGATCAAATGGAATCACCGCTCGATGTGCTTGGACTTCTAGTGAGACCTTGGCTCCTTAGCTAGGGCTATGGCGCCATTATTGTCACAGTAAAGAGGTATGGCATCCGACGACATCACTCCAAGTTCTGTGGCAAACTTTTTGTACCAAATGCCTCCTTCACAGCTTTTGATGAAGCAATATACTCTGCCTCTATGGTGGAATCAGCAATCACTGTCTGCTTGGAACTCTTCCAGTTGACTGCACCACCATTGCAAATGAACAGACTCTCAGATATTGACTTTCAATCATCTATATCAGACATAAAATCTGAGTCTGTATATCTCTAAATTTAGAGTTCTCCATTCCCAAAGACTAAAAACATATCCTTAGTCCTTCTCAAGTACTTAAGGATATATTTCACAGAAGTCCCGTGCTCTTCCTCTGGATTCGATTGATATCTGCTTGTGACACTCACAGCATGGGCTATATCAGGTCGTGTACATAGCATGGCATACATGAGGCACCCTATTGTCGAAGCATAAGGGATCTTGCTCATGCGTTCAATCTCCTCAGGTGTGCTAGGGCACATCTTTTTGGAGAGATGAATGCCATGTCTAAAATGTAATAAACCTCTTTTGGAGTTTTTCATGCTAAACCTTTTTAGCACCTCCTCTATGTACATCTTCTATGAAAGTCTGAGCATCCTATTTGGTCTATCTCTATAGATCTTAATACCCAGTATAAAGGATACCTCTCTTAGATCTTTCATAGAGAACTCTTTAGACAACCATACTTTGACTGAGGTCAACATGGGAATGTCATTCCCAATTAGGAGGATGTCATCTACGTACTATTGGAGCATGATCCTGGCTCCTCCCACGGACCTTGGGTGCAATAGAACCAGCAACGAATAGATCTGGAGACTTCTAGACACGATCCAAGGCCCTTGACGAAATTAGCCTGGTTGCTGTCTTCTTCATCAGCCTTTCGTTCCAGATGAAGAACACCTTTGAAACTACCTCTAAAAAATCCAAGATCTGGTACCCAACCATATCAGACCTGGACCGAGGTCCTCTAATTTGTAGATCTTGAATTGGGGTATTTTAGATGGAGAAAAAGATAGATGGAGACAGACCTCGCAGATCTGTCTTGCTGTAGCCTTTCTTGTAGATCTGTTGATGGAGATCTCACCCGTGCCTCAAACGACCTCAGATCAACTCCAGATCTGAGAGAGACTTGTACCAACCTCTTCTCAAGAGAGTCTAGGTCCTGGACCTGGTGTTTGGGCACCTGCAAGAGGGGGAGAGCAGATCTGGTAGGCGGCTGCAAGGGGGAAGGGGCTTGCACCTCCCCTTCTTCTCTTTCCTTTTATGGACTGGTGGCAAGAAACCCTAGGGTTTCTTGCTCCTGGGGCATGGAGAATGGCTGGAGAGAGAGGGAGAAGAGAGAGAGAGACTTGGGAGAAAGAGTCTTGCATTTTCTTGGCTTAATCAAACCTATACACAGTACATGTATATATAAACATCGGGTCAAGTGACCCAAAACTCCCTTGACCAACTCTATGGGAGATTAGGTTAACCCAAGCCCATGTACACCCATGACTTGACCTAATCTTATATAATCTGGGCTCAGACCTGGCCCATACAGAGTTGATCCCTTGAGGCCCACATAACCTAGACCTCAAGAACCCGAAAGGCCCATAGCCTTTCAACCTAGGGCCCAACTAGCCCTAGAGCCTCCATGAAGCCCTCATGAATGATGGACCTTGGCCTTAGCCTTGGTCCCCTGGGCCTTGGGCACACCACCTGGATCATAACAATCTCCACCTTGGTGTCCCAAGGCCTCAACCAGCTCCACTCTGTCCTTGTGGCTATAGACCCATTTGCAGCCAATGGGCCTCTTCCCCTGTGGCAACTACACCAATCGCCATGTCTAGTTCTGGTGGAGAGACTGCATCTCCTTGGACATCGCCTGGATCCATCACTCTCTGTTCTGGCTCTCAATAGCCTCTTGATACGTATATGGATCTCCATTCATTGTCACCAGGGCATATGACAGCATCTCCTCGAAGCCATATCGGTCCGATTGCCTGATGGTCCTCTTGGGCTTGTGTAGGGCAACATCGATATCAGTCTTCGGTCCAACTCACTCCTGCTAGACCTCTCCGCCAGCTGGACCTCTCCACCTTGATCATCCATCTGAATCCTCTCCACCTGTGGAGACACCTTAGGTAAGTGCTGCACCTGAATGTCATGTCTTCCAGTAGTACCTGCAAGAGGCAAAATAAAAGAGATAAGCTGTCCAGCAGTGCCCTACTGGACCTCCTCCTGTAACTGCTACTCCTCCATGCCTGCTAGCCTCTGTAGGACTGACTCCTCATCAAAAGTCACATCCTGACTAATGATGACCTTCTTTTCCAAGGGATCCCACAGCCTGTATCCCTTGACTCCTCATGGATAGCCTAGAAACACCGCCTTGCGTGATCTGGCATCTAGCTTGCTCCGCTCACCAGCTCCAATGTGCACATTGGCCGTGCACCCAAATACCCATAGATGGCCCAGCCCAACTGTCCTTCTAGACCACACCTCCTCTGGAAGCCTACCATCTAACCTGGTGTGAGGTGACCGATTGACCAAGTAACCAACTGCGTCAACTGTGTCAACCCAGAATGCCTTTGGAAGCCCTGCCTGCATCCTCATGCATCGTGCCTTTTCCAAGAGTGTTCTGTTCATCCTCTTGGCCACCCCATTCTGCTGTGGAGTCCCCTTAACTGAGAAGTATCTTCTGATCCCACACTCCTCACAGTAGTCCTGAAACTCTCTGCTGGTGTACTCCCCTGCTCCTTCTCCACCTCCGCTCTCCAAATCTTAAACTTGGTGAAGACCTCTGACTTCTCTCTCATGAAGTAAATCCAGAGTTTCCTTGAGAAATCATCAATCAGGATCATGAAGTATCTGGCCCCATTCCTAGCTAAAACTGGAGCTGGTCCCCACACATCCGTGTGTACTAACTCCAGAGGGGCTACATTGCGGGCTGTACTGATGTTGAACTGAACTCTCCTCTGCTTTCCCATCTGGCAAGGCTCACAGATCTCCCCTGTAGCACCATCCTCCAGATCAGAGATGAGTCCTCTCCTGCTCAACTCCCTCAGCCCTCTGTCACCCATGTGGCCTAGGCGGTAGTGCCACATCCTGTAAGCTCCCTGCTGGTCCTGTGCTGTAGCTGCTGCATCAGACTCTCTGGTCACCACAGATCCCTCCAAGCGATAGAGGTTATTGTCCAATCTCCTGCCTCTCATCACTACCATAGCTCCATTGGAGATGTTCAGTACTCCACTTCTAGCCCTACTGCTGAAGCTGTATCCACTACGCTCCAAGTAGCCTAGTGACACCAGATTCTTTTCCAGCTCCGGGATGTGCTTTACATTTGTCAATGTCCTCACAATCCCATCAAACATCCTCACCCTGACTATCCCTATCCCAGCGACCTTGCAAGGATGATTGTCGCCTAGAGTCACTGATCCCTCATCTGTCTTGGTGTATGTCGCAAACCAAGACCTGTGTGGTGTGTAGTGATGTGAGCACGCAGAGTCTAGTGTCCACTCCTCTGTGTAATGCCTGTGACCATCTGATACCACAAGTAGATCATCCTCCACCTGCTGCCCAGCAACTGCACTCACTGATTCTGAGCCACTTCTTTCTCCCTTCTTGCTCTTCCATAGTGGACATTCTCGCTTGAAGTGCCCAAACTCGTTGCACTTGAAGCATTTCACCTCTTTCTTTCCCTTCCTGGACTTGGACCGCCCCCTGGACTTGCTTCTGCCTCTGCCTCTACCTGTCCTCTCCCCTACTGCCAAACCCTCCTGGGGAGCCCGATCTCTGGTCAACTTTTCCCTCTGCTCATTAGACCTCAGCATCGAGACCATGTCCTCATATTCCAGAGTCTCCTTGCCATAGAGCAGTGTAGTCATCAAAGAATCATATGATCCTGGTAGTGAACATAGAAGCAACAGGGACTTGTCCTCCTCATCCAGCTTCACCCCGATATTCACCAACTCCATGCACAATTGGTCGAACCTCTGAATGTGGCCAATCACATCAGATCCCTCCTGCATCCGAAGACTGTACAACCTCTTCTTCAGCATTAGCTTATTGCACATATTCTTCCCCATATACATGGCATGCAACTTCGATCAAAGGCACTTTGGGGTCTTTTTTTTTAACACCGAATACAAACCGCATCCACCAAACATCCTCTGATCACCGAGCATGCTTTCTTCTCCAACGATGCCCACTGTCTATCTATCATTCCCTCAGGCTTCTCATCCAAAGCCTGATCCAGATCTGCTTGTACCAGAAGATCCTCCACCCAAATTTTTCATATGAAAAAATTCTCCTTGCCATCAAACTTCTCGAACTCGACCTTCATATTGCTGCCCATGACTGGATCCAAGCCAAACAAGCAATATAAAATCAAGAAGTGTAGAATATACCTTGATGGTACCTTGCTGAAAATTTTTAGCACTTGGAATCTTCAACTTCTCATGCTTGGAACTGCTTCCTCACCACCGTGGCTCTGATACCAATTGTTGGAGTATAATTCTGGTTCCTCCCATGGACCTTGGGTACAGTGGAACCAGCAACGAATAGATCTGGAGACTTCTGGACACGATCCAAGGCCCTTGACGAAATCAGCCTGGTTGCTGTCTTCTTCGTCAGCCTTTCGTTCCAGATGAAGAACGCCTTTGAAACTACCTCTAAAAAATCCAAGATCTAGTACCCAACTAGATCAGACCTGGACTGAGGTCTTCCAATTTGTAGATCTCAAATCAAGATATTCTACATAGGGAATAAGATAGATGGAGATAGAACTCACAGATCTGTCCTGCTGCAGCCTTTCTTGTAGATCTGTTGATGGAGATCTCACCCGTGCCTCAAACGACCTCAGATCAACTTCAGATCTGAGAGGAACTTGTACCAACCTCTTCTCAAGAGATTCTAGATCCTAGACTTGGTGTTTGGGTGCCTGCAAGAGGTGGAGAGCAGATCTGGAAGGCGGCTGCAAGGGGCAAGGGGCTTGCACCTCCCCTTCTTCTCTTTCCTTTTATGGACTGGCGGCAAGAAACCCTAGGGTTTCTTGCTCCTGGGGCATGGAGAATGGCTGGAGAGAGAGGGAGAAGAGAGAGAGAGACTTGGGAGAAAGAGTCTTGTATTTTTTTTGGCTTAATCAAACCTATACACAGTACATGTATATATAAACACCGGGTCAAGTGACCCAAACCCAAAACTCCCTTGACCAACTCTATGGGAGATTAGGTTAACCCAAGCCCATGTACACCCATGACTCGACCTAATCTCATATAATCTGGGCCCAGACCTGGCCCATACAGAGTTGGTCCCTTGAGGCCCACATAACCTAGACCTCAAGAACCCGAAAGGCCCACAGCCTTTCAACCTAAGGCCCAACTAGCCCTAGAACCTCCATGAAGCCCTCATGAATGATGGACCTTGGCCTTAGCCTTGGTCCCCTGGGCCTTGGGCACACCACCTGGATCATAACACGTACAATACGAGGAAGACAACCACGCTCCCATTGACCTTTTTGAACACACATGGTTCCTCCTCGTTCTTGATGAAACCAAATATTTTGATGACATCATTGAAACGAGTATTCCAACTCCAAGATACTTGCTTAAGTCCATAAATGGACCTTTGCAGCTTACAGATCTTGTGATCATCATCACTGGATGTGAAATCAAGTAGCTATTCCATATAGATATCTTCCTCAAGATGTCCATTTAAGAACACCGTTTTCACGTCCATCTGCCATATTTCATAATCGAAATAGGCTGCAACAGCAAGCAATGTGCAGATGGATTTTAGCATGGCTACAGGCGAAAAGGTATCTGATAGTCAATGCCTTCGTGCTGACTATAACCTTTTGCTACGAGCCTAGCCTTGAATGTCTCCACATTCCCATCTGCACCTATCTTTCTCTTGAAGATCCATTTACACCCAATAGGTACAATACCTTCAGGTGGATCTATAAAGGTCTAGACTTGGTTTGAGTGCATCGAGTCAATTTCTGATCTCATTGCCTCTAACCATTTCTTGGAGTCGATATCTAATATTGCCTTGTCATAGGTCTTGGGGTCATCACCATGAGCCTCATTTTCCGTGAGGAACATTTTCTCTACTTCCTCTTGTATGGTACCTAAGTACCTTTCAGGAGGATGGAAAATCCTAGTCAATCTATGAGGTGGAAGAGGTTGTGTTGGGACTGGTTCTGATTGATTAGGTTTCTCAAGTTCTTGAGCTCATTGCTCTTAGGAGACATTCTCCTTGAGCTTAACTATTCTTCCGATGCCACCATCTTGAATAAATTGTTTTTCAAAAAAAATAGCATTTCGACTCACAATCACATTGTGGTCTTCCAGAATATAGAAATAGTATCCTAATGACTCTTTAGGATATCCTATGAATCAAACTCTAAAAGACCTGAACTCTAACTTGTCCGCCTGCTGTCTTTTGATATGAGCTAGACAACCCCAAATTTTGAGATGATTCAAACTTGGCTTCTTACCATGCCATATCTCATATGGTGTGGTAGGAATGATTTTAGAGAGAATCCTATTTAGTACATAAATTACTGTCATGAGACAATATCCCCAAAAAAATTTGGAGAGGTCCATGAAGCTCATCATGGAACGGACTATATCTAATAGGGTCCGATTTCTCCATTCTGAAACCCCGTTGAGTTGAGATGTTCCAGGTGGAGTCCATTGAGAGACTATGCCATTATCCTTAAGATAGTCTAGGAACTCCTAACTAAGATATTCACCTCCTCGATCTGATCGAAGAATCTTAATGGGCTTTCCAGTTATTTTTCTACCTCATGTCTGAATTTTTTGAATCTTTCAAAGGCTTTAGACTTGTGTTTCATTAGAAACACATACCCATACCTAGACATATCATCGATAAAGGTAATGAAGTAGATGTAGTTGCCTCTAGCTGGCACATCAAATGGACCGCACACATCCATATGTACTAGGGCAAGTAGGTCTGTGGCCCTTTCCCCATATCCCATAAAAGAAAGCTTGGTCATTTTGTCTTGAAGGTATGATTCACAAACTGGATATGACTCGAAAGTCAACGGACTCAATAGCCTAGATTTCTCCAATTTGTTAACCCTGTCTTCCACGCTATGACCTAGCCTTAGGTGCCATAGATACTTATCATTTAGACTATCTCTAGGCCTTTTAATTCTATGGCATTCATATTTTGCTTAATATTAAATACAGATACATCAATATGTAGCTGATAAAGACCGTTAATAAGAAAACCATCTACAACTTTATTATTTTCATAAAAAATATTACAATGGTCCTTATGAAAGCTAATCACATAGCCTTCTTGTGCTAAACATGAAATAGAAATCAAATTTCTGCTTGCTGCAGGCACATAATAACAGTCTCTTAAAACTAAATCTAATTCTAACGGTAATCACAGAGGGTAGGTTTCCACGACCACGGTAGCAACTCTTGCTCCATTTTCGATGCGTAGGATCATCTCCCCATCCTTTAGCCTCCTGCTCTCCTCAAGACCCTGCATAGAAGTGCACAAATGAGCACTAGAACCAGAGTCAAGCACCCAACTGGATGCAGAAGAAATCGTAAGATTAGACTCTAAAATGAGCATACCTCCAAAAGGACCATCCTTTTTGTTCTTCAGGGTGGCCAGGTACTGAGGACAGTTCACTTCCTCTTCTTCCCATCCACCTTCTGCTTCTTCACAGACTTATTTTTCTTTTCAAAAAATTTTTTCTTGGAAGAAGTCCACTCCACAGTAAGAACTGAGCCTTTTGAACCCTTCACAAAAAGCTCAGCCGTAACCAGCATGTTCATTAACTCGGCCAAGGTACACTGCATCTTATGCATATAAAAGTTCATGATGAACTGACCATATGCATCAGACAAGGACTGAAGGATCACATCAATCTGAAAATCCTTGTCTAAGATGATATCGAGCTTCTCAAGCTCCTCAAGATCCTTGATCAATGTCAAACAATGATCTTAGACTGACTGCCCATCACGCATCTTGGCCTTAAAAGTCTTTGACAGACTTGATACTTGGCCGCGCAACTTTGTTCACCAAACAACTCTTGTATGTGAGCCAACATTTGGTGGATAGTCAAAATATTCTCATGTTGGCGCTGCAAGTCATCAGACATTGCACCCAACATGTAGTACCTTGCTTTGTTATCATCATCCATCCACTTTTTCAGAGATGCTCTCTGTTCAGTAGTCAGACGTGCTGGTATGGCAGGTGGGTCTTGGTCCAAGACATGAGTCAATTTTTCAGAACCTAGAATAATTCTGTAGTTCCTCAACCATTCTTTGAAATTGGGTCCAGTCAGTCTATGAGTGTCTAGAATTTTGGTCAGGAGGTTTGAGGCAGACATGTTTCCTATAGAGAGTCAAAAGTTTCTAGTTAGATTTTGTAATCAAACTCAACCAATTTGTTTAAAATTTTTATTTTTAAACAAATTAAGCTCCCACTATTTTTTCAAATCTCTACACTCCCTTGGTAGAGATGTGAAAATCTTCATGATCAGTAATTTTTAGTGGGTGGTGCGGTCTCACCGACTGGCTCACCACCTTACCTAACAGTTATTGATGATGGGTCAATCGATGAGTGGACAACTCTTATCCAATGATTCTCTAATCATGGTGCACCCAAAACTTGGTCTCTAATTCATGAAGCTCACCATGTCCGGGATATTGCTCCAATCCTTAGTTAAGTCAAACCCACCATTTGCATGAATTAGATTCCTGATTGGGTCCCTCACCGTATCCAAAATATTGAGCCCAACCCATCCTCTAATCCGTAGCATCCAATGCTTAATGGACATGATTGCGTCTTTCTGATGCAACTGAGCCACTGTAACCAGTCGAGAATAATCAACCCCGGGAAGGGCCTGCACATCCACAATGGTGGAAGACCTAGACTTAATATTTTCTTAGAGAGATTTATTTAGGTCTCATTAAACTTGACTTGACATAGTCATAATAATTATGACTAACTTAGTGGTATGGGTTAGCTCGAATTGTTAGCCACCTCTAATCAGAACTGAGTCGACACATATGGCCAGGTAAGTGAGATCGGTGGGAGGGATATGCCATTAACTCGACAAGAACACATTCGAGTCGAGTAGCTCCCAATTAAAAATCAATCGATCGCATCTGCCCAACTTACCTTAGACACCAAATTGTCGAACCAGAACTAATTGGGTTAGCCTACAATCTAGGCTCTAACCACTGAGCCAAATTAGATCTTAACTTGATTGAGTCACATCTAAATGTGATTCAACCTTGATCCAGACTTAATCCTATTAGGTTGGTCAATTATTAGCTTTCATAATTCCACCTAACCAACTCTTAATTCGGTTTGATCAACCGCTAGACCTAATTTAGCTACCCAAGCCCGAACCCAATTTTATGAAAATATCTTAGATCTGAAATTCTCAATTTTAGACCTAACTTAATTTCATAAGCTTAATTCATTAATTAAGTTTAGGTTCATAAACAAAGCATGTAAAATAAATCTTAAGATTTCAGGATCTAGGGTTTTGCAGAAAAGTAAGTTTTGATTTCTGATTAAGGATGAACGCACGGCACCCCTACACGTCATATGAACACCCCATTGAATGGGAAGAGAGGGTCTTAAAACCTTACTTTGTTCTTATGACTGGACGGCCATGAGGAATACCTTAATCAGAAATATAAATTTAACTACAAAACTTGTTAGATCTAAATTAATATATCACATATACAATTTAAGATCTAACTAATATATGCTTTGCATACATCTCATGTATCAAAAATTAATATAATTAACATGCTTTCAGATCTGATACATCACATGTAATATCTAAAAAATAGAATTTAAATTGAACTATTCAAAATAAAAACTATTCTAGATAAGTTACTAGAACAATTCTACAACTAGTTTAGGTATGCTGCAGATCAATTTTATGAAAAAAATAAAATTTTATTTTCTATTTTTTGATCTAATTATAATATTTATAACATCAAAAAAATAAATAATAAATTAGATTTAATTTATATTTTAATCTCATTAAAATATAAAACTTAAGACCATTCATGGATTCAACTAATCCTAGTCTAGTCATGCAGCTTATACATGTTAGATCTTCTTAGATTTTAAATCTTATCACATATGATGTGACATTTGAAATTTTTTAATATCAGATAAATTAAAATTAAAATTAGATCTAAAATAAATCTGAAAATAGAGCCAACAACTTGGCTCTGATACCACTTGAAGGAGGAGAAATGTTTTCTCTGCGTAGGATCTTTCAGATTTCATCAAATTTGGGGTGGAATAATTTTTAAAAATTTATCCTACATATTTCAAATCTAATTATTTAGATCTAATTTTATTATTTGATATTTAAAATCTAAAATTAAATCTAAAACTATGATGAAAGAAGAAGTACCTCAGGGTAATCTGATTACCCTGTAGATGATCTCTGCACAGCCCGAGGTTCTGATGTAGCCACGCAAGCACCTAGCCTCTACTGGTATCCACTTAGGTAGGATCTAGAACATCTTCTCCTTTCAAATCTATGCTCCAAAAATTAGATCTTTATCTGATTTGAAAGTACTTCAGAACTCCTTCTGAAGTTGGAGCAGCAGCCTGTCGAAGATGTCCTGCAGCCTTCTGTTCCAGGCATCACCACGCCTTGGATCTTTGCCAGATAGATGTCCAACTTTTTGGACACGAAGAGGGGAGGAGGGAGAGTAGGGAGGATGTGGACAAGAGGGGAGGGGGTGGTAGATATTGGGTTTTGTGCATAGAACAATTTCTTCTATGAAACCCTAGGTGCAGCAGGGTTTATATAGACCCTGTATGCTGCGTAGTGCCACATCATTCAACCAATCAAAAAATTTCAATAAATTTTAAAAAAAGTTTGATTGGTGGAGTGATGTCATCTGATTACATCAGATAAGAATCCCACTCTCTCTCCTAAGTTGGCACCAACATTGGATAAGCTCAATCAAGGTGGTGCCAAAGAGTCCATGTTTATCAGGACTCTTTGGTTCTTATCCATTTGGGGCACCCATTTTAATCCAATTGGGCTCATGCCATAATCTAATTATGGCACCCAATTCAATTGGATTTTGGCATGTGGACACTCCACAAAAATCCTCCAATGAACCCTCTTCAGTTTAAGACCCATATGTCAACTTTTGAGAGATGTCCTAAAATGAAATTGGCAGGTGCTAGGAATTAGCAGGTGTTGTCTTAAATTCATCTCATGAATTAAGACAAACCTTTTCTAAGCTGGACAAGCTTTATTTAGATTGAGAAAAATCTTTTCAAGGTTCTCTGGATGAGTCAAATTATATTTGACTCAGTAGAGACAGAAAAGATTACACGAGGAGAAAGTTAGGCTCAATCGTGTGCTAGCATGATTTTCTTGAATCTAATTGGATCTTATCCAAATCAATTGAGTTAGCCCAATTGATGACATCCAAACCCTAATCCTTGTTTGTGTGACCCAGTTAGGTTCAATTTCATATGGTAATGAGACATGTCGTGATTTCATCATCGACATCATCGAAACTCCTTTTGATGGATCGAACTATTCTGATTCAGATAATTAGAATGATCGATCATCAATATCATTCTAATTGCTCCCAAAATCCATCAATGATACCTAGCAGTATATGGTGGCAACCCATCAAAACTGAAGATGAATCTCTCGGTGCAGCTACCTATGTGATTGAGTTCCTCTATCATGAGTCCCGACTGAATTAGGGTTAAGGTGAACTCGTCAAACCCAACATCAGTCATATGAGTTAATCGATCGATTCGAGTCTGATGTGAAACCTTAATAGAAAACTCTTTTTCATTATTTTACTCTACCATGGCCATGGGCTTAAGGACTCGATCTTTTAATTATCATAGGACTACTCCTCTCATCTACCAAGGTTGATAGATCCCATCTTGGTGCGACCTAGTTCCTACAATGAATATGCTACAGCCAACATACACCTCAGGATTTTGAATGGCTAGAAGATCGAGTTATAGTATAGTCAAACTATAATACACTCAAGGTGAACTGTCGATGCACCTCAAGTCAAAGAACTAGACACACAACTGCAGCATCGAGCTAGTCATCGATGAGAAGGTAGACTTCCTTATGACAGCTTGAAGTGGTCATGCTCAGTACTCTCGTTCTCAATGAATACCTGTACTCTCGCTTTGGTGTCTTCACACTGTAGACTCAAGACACATCTATCCTAAGAAAGCGATCGTACACCAACCTTCCAGATCAATCACCATCCTCGTGATGATCCTATGGTCAGGAGCTGTTTATGAGTTAGTTATGTAAATTCATGCCTTAAATTTTCAACTCTTGAAAATATGAATTTACATTTCCACTAACTCAAAGGATGTATCACAGACACAATGTACACAATGTGATAAAAGAATAATCTTTTATTCATTTATAGTCAAAATTATAAATTTACCCTTAGATCTATACAGGAATGTGTCAGCTGATCTGGCATCTAGGGCACACATCTAACACTCACAACCTCCATGCACACTTCACCATATCTAGATCACCCCACACAAGGATCAAAGAACCAAAGTTAGGTAGTGAACCAAAATATGGATCCATGTACACAAGGTACCATCATGACCTTAGGTCTAAGAATCACATACATAACTCCCACTAGAGAAACATCAGTTGACATGTAAGTAAGACTCCATCTAATATTCTCTCATAGGTCAATTTAGTGAACTCATTCTCTAATGAGCATCCATATCTTTGTATTAGTACCACCACATAAGTAGTTGTGAGATCTACCAACCTCATTTCTAAATATATATAGGACATGTCTGTCTTATCGGTATCATTAATCCCCAACTCAATATACCAACGACTAAGAATATTTTAGGTTAGAGCTATCAAGGAATTAGATCTCACTGGCGTGATCTCATCACGGCCTTAAAACCATTGTCCAAACTTATGGAGTTCATTATAATCTTAAAATAAATAAGATGTAGCATATAATGAAATAAAAATATCTTATTTTATTAATCATAAATGTTAATTACATGAGTCTGGAAGATAAATTACAATAAACATCCTATCATATTCTATATACGATTGGCTTGTAAGACATTATTCTTTCAATCTTCCACTTGTACTTAAAGCCAATCACCCCTATACTTGATACTCAAGCTATCAAGATGGTGATCAAACTGCTGCATTGACAAGACCTTAGGAACGGGTCTGCTATATTGTTCTTGGTGTCAAGTCGCTCCACGATCACATCATGTCTTTCGACTATCTCCCGAACAAGGTGGAACCATCTTAGGATGTGCTTAGATTTATGGTGAGACCTTGGTTCTTTGGCTTGAGCAACTGCCCCAGTATTATCACAATAAAGGAGCACTAGTTGTTTAATTCCTGAAACCACACCCAACTCTAAGATAAATTTTTTCATCCAGATGGCCTCCTTAGCAGCCTTACTTGTAGCAATATACTCAACCTCAATGATCTAGTCAGCTACAGTTTGCTGTTTGAAATTTTTCCAACTTACTGCACCACCATACAGGGTGAACACATACCTAGATATAGATTTGCTATCATTAGGATCAGATTGGAAACTAGAATCGGTATAATGTTCTAGTTTTAAATCAGATTCACCATATTTCAGAAAAATATCTCTAGTCCTCAAATAATTGAGTATATTTTTCACAGCTTTCCAATGATCCTCTTCGGGATCAGTCTGAAATCTGCTTACAATGTCTAAGGTATAAGAAACATCAGGCCTGATATATTACATAGCATACATTATAGATCCTACAGCCAAAGCATAAGGAATAGAACTCATTCTATTTCTCTCTTTAGATGTCTTAGGAGACATCTTCTTAGAGAGTTGTATGCTATGACCTATGGGCAAGTAATCTCTTTTACTTTCCTCCATGTTGAACCTCTTCAACACAAGATCAATGTACCTAGACTGGGACAAGCCTAGCATCCTTTTCGATCTATCCCTATAGATCTTAATACCAAGTATATAGGATGCCTCACCCAAGTCTTTCATGGAAACCTTTTGTGATAGCCAAGTCTTGACCGATTGCAACATCGGGATATCATTTTCAATGAGCAGTATGTTATCCACATATAAAATCAAGAAGATAATAGCACTCCCACTATTCTTCTTGTACATACAAGGTTCATCCATATTTTTGATGAAGCCAAATGACTTGACTGTCTCATCAAAATGGATGTTCTAGCTCCTCGATACTTGCTTTAATCCATAAATGGATCTATTGAGCTTGCATACCGGATTTGCTCTCCCACTTGAGATAAATATCTTTGGCTGAGTCATATAGACTTCTTCCTTAAGATTTTTATTAAGGTAGTCTTGACGTCTATCTGTCAGATCTCATAGTCATGGTATGCTGCTATAGCAAGCATAATCCGAATAGACTTGAGCATGCCTACCGATGAAAAGGCTTCTTCATAATCAATACCTTAGTTTTGTCTGAAACCTTTTACCACCGCCTAGCCTTATAGATCTCTATCTGACCATCTACTCCAATCTTCTTTTTGAAGATCCATTTGCAGCCTATTGGGGTCACACCCTTAGGTGCATCAACCAAAGTCCATACTTGGTTGACATACATGGAGTCCATTTTGGATTTCATGACATTGAGCTACTTGTCATAATCAGTACTCATGACAGCTTTCGAATAGGTCATGGGATCATCATTCTCAATGATGTGGGTTGTATTGTTATTCTCAATGACAAACCCATACCTGAATGGTACATTATGCACTCTATTCGATCTTCGAAGAGGAGGTGTGTGTAGTGGCTGTGCCTCAACAATGGACACATCTGGTTGAGAACTATTTGGTGAATCCTGAATGGATTGTAGATTTTAAACATCCTCAAATTCAACAGACCTCCCACTGCCTCCTTCTTGGATAAACTCTTTCTCCAAAAAAATGGCATACCTACAAACAAATACCTTTTGTTGAGTAGAGTTATAGAAGTAGTATCGTATACTCTCTTTGGGATAACCTACAAACCTGCATATTTCTGATCTAGCATCAGCTTATGTCCATCAATATTTTTCACATAAGCTAGACAACCCTAAATCTTAAGATGCTTAAGATTGGGTCTTTTTTCTTTTCATATTTTATATGGAGTACTAGAAATAAATTTTGAAGGTACTTTATTTAAGATATACGCTGTGACTTCGAGGGCGTATCCCCAAAAGGATATTAAAAGATTCGTGAAACACATCATGGACCGCACCATATCTAATAAGGTGCGATTCCTCCTTTCTGTAATTCCATTTAATTATGGAGTATAAGGAGGTGTCTATTAAGAGAGTATTCTATTTTATTTCAAATAATCGAGGAACTCATTGGATAAGTATTCTCCTCTTCGATCCGATCGAAAAGTTTTAATATTTTTACTAGTTTATTTTTTGACCATTCTTTGATACTCTTTAAATTTGTCAAAGACTTCAGATTTGTATTTCATCAAATACACATATCTAAACCTAGACCTATCATCAGTAAATATGATGAAGTATGAGTATCTACCTCTGGTTGAGTTGACATTGGACTACATACATTAATATGTATAAGGTCCAAAATGTCACTCGCCTTTTTTCATGTCTAGTAAATGGAGTTTTGGTCATTTTCTTCATGAGGTAAGATTCACAAGTTCCATATGATTCATAATCATAAGGATCAAAGAAATTATTTTTGAATAACTTATTAATCTTTGACTCATTGATATGACTAAGTCGGCAGTGCCAGAGGTATGTGACATTCATATCCTCTCTTTTTCTTTTCTTCATATTATCAATATGAAATACATTATCATTAAGTGAAAGAAATAAAAGATCATTATCAATAAAAGCACTTCCATAATATTCATTAAAAAAGTAAATAGAACAATCATTATTCTTTATAATTATTTAAAAATCTTGTTCCAATAATAATGGTACAGAAATAATATTTCTAATAATATCAAAAATATAATAACAGATCTTCAGTTCTAAAACTTTGCTTGAAGGCAACTTCAAAATTCTGATTCCTACAGCTTCGACCTGAATGGACTCTCCACTAGCGTCGAACAGCTCGAAGTCACTTTTATTCAGATTTCTTACTTCCTGTAGATCCTACAATGATTTGCAAAGGTATAAACCACAAGCGGTATCCAATACCCAAGAATCTGACATTAAAGTATTTAATGATAAATTAGTTTGTATCATATACAAATCTTTAGCAATATTTATTGATTTCACGATTACAAGGTACTCCTTGCAATTCCTCTTCCAGTAGCCCTCCTTACCACATTGATAGCAAATACTTTTGGCAAAAATCTTCTTTGCCTTCTTCTTGGAGATGCTAGCCTTAGGATTCATCTTTTTCTTAGAATCCTTCTTTACCTTCTTCTTGCTAATCTTATCAACATGAAGGACCTGAGCTTTTTCACCCTTGAAATGGCTCTCTACTATTTTCAACATATTCAGTAGCTCAGATAGGCTAATGTTCAGTTTATTCATATGACAATTAATAACAAACTGAGAAAAAAAATAGAGAGAGACTTCAGGATCAAATCCTGGCTGAATTCACCATCCATGGTAAAAACCAATTGCTCCAGACAAGTAATCAAATCAATCATATTTAGGATATGTGTTTGCACGGAGGTGCCTTCAGTCATGCGAGCATGGAACAACTGCTTTGATATCTCATATCAAGTAGTTCGACTTTGTTCCCCATATAACTCGTTAAGATTAAGGAGAATAGAGGGAACATCCATGTCCTCATGCTGCCTCTGAAACTCATTGCTCATAGAAGCAAGCATGATGCATTTGACAGTCACACTGTCATCTTTTCACATCTTATATGTGGCCCTTTCTTCCTCGAAGGCATCTTCCCCAAGAGAATCTGGAGCAGGTGTATCTAGAATGTAGGAGACTTTCTCCTGAGTGAGAACAATTCTCAAATTTCTTAACCAGTCATCATAGTTGGGTCCAGTCAACATGTTTGCACCTAGAATACCTCTAAGTAAAAGTGAGGATGCCATGTGAGTAATTAAACTACAATAACAAGAACACAATATAAGCCGATGACTCATGATGACATGCATAACTAAACTAGGACTTTTATCTAATTTTGTCTCTCACTATTTTTTCGAACTTCATACCCCTCAAATATAAAAATAGAGAAACATGCTAATGTCTCTTAGTGAGGTTGAGATCCTTATTCCTCACAAACACCTTGTGGATAGCACAACAAGCATTCATGAGTTTAAAAGTAGATAACTCTTTACCAATTATACCTTTACAATTCTCAATATCATTTACTCTGACCTCTAGATCATATATAGTCTTATGGATAGCATAACAAACTATAGTGTTCTAGTTAAGTTGACCCTTCAATCTATAGGGTCATACTTAAATAATGCTGCCCTTATGGATAGCATAACAAAGCAATACTATTCAAATATGCCATAAGCATCAATATACACTTGATCAATCATCATGTCAATTTCTATAGTAAGCCTTGTGGATAGCACAACAAGCTCACTAAGATCTTGACATACTCTATCGATCAAGTTTGAAGGAAGACCCTGGTAATGTCACATCACTTAATCAATCTAAGTTCGAAATTCAACAAGACCAAATTGACCAGGTAAGTAGGTGGGAGGCTCCCCATAGCTATTCTAGACACCAATAGAGTTGGCCAGGCCAGCATATGAACCTAATTATAAAATCACCATTTATATTTTTCTTGATACTAATTGATCTTAAGAATTTAATTTTTGATTAAAAAATGAATCCTGACATTATAACTTAATATAATTAAACAAGAGACTTTAAATTGGTCTCGGCACATCCTAACTATAAGTGCATAAAATGTATACTACAAATTATGCAAATTTACAGGCTACAACTATTCATAAGAGCAATCACATTATCATGCCAAAAATCATATAAAGGTGCAATTGAAGTCACAACATATGACTAACAAATTCATATAATATAACAAAACCTAATCTAATTAGGCATGCATAACACCCTTATTTTCTATACATCGATTTAAGCATCATGATACCATGATAATAAAAATTTTAAATAATCATAAATTTATAATTTAATAATTAAAATTTAGAATCATAGTTTACTAAAAGTCAAAAATAATTTTTTGAGATTGAAGAATCGATGCTAAAAACAATGCTATATTTTTGGTAGAATATGAACAAGAATGATTCAATGCTACTATATTGCACTTATTTGATCGAATCAAACAAGGATGGCTCTGATACCACTATTGAATTTTGACCACAGAGTAGAAAGTAATTTTTAAAAATTTTAAAATTATACAAATCAGTAGTTCTATCACATAAAACTATCGAGCCAAAATCCAAATCCTAGAATCATCTTGTTGATATCGATCAAAGCAAAAACAAGCATGCATAGGGACAAAATTTTATACTTTTATCAAAATAAAAAAGTGACATATTAGTATTCTCCATGAGACTCCAAGGTAGAGGGCCTCCAATGGTGATCCACACGAAAGTTGGCCAAAGTCCTTCCCAACTGGTGTGCTGCCGTAGCCTTATCTTCTCAAAAATACTGCCAGCTTCGAACTTGCATCACGATCATGCCAAAGCCTAGTTGCTTTTGATCTTGCCACTATAACGACACCAAGAAGATACTCTTTAGATATCATACAACCTAAGATTTGATTTTTGACTCCAACATATGAAAAAACCAAACCCTAGGGCACCCAAGCAACACTTGCTGAAAATCTCACCACCCTTCTTGCAACTTTTGCCACTCAAATTCCCCTTTCTTTTTTCTCAAAATTTTTTTGAATTTTTTCTTATATTTACCACATCCCTTCTCTCTAATTTTAGCTAAAAATATCAGTAGGAAACCATTGAGGGCATCCCCTATAAATAGGGGACCAAGGGACGTCACATGGGATGAAGGGACACCAACCTTTGGTGCTCCAACTTCCCACATGCCAAATAAACTCACTGAGTGAATTTTTTAGTGTTCTAGATATATGTATAGAAGGACTCTTTCTTATCTACATGCCATAAAAGATCTAATTAATTTTAGCATCAAAACATAGGAGATCTGATTGGAAAATTATGGCAACACGTAAAAATTAAGAGCCTTCTTTAAGAAAGACTCTTCCTTTCACATGCCAAAATTAAAGGGGGCAGTATTTATTTTATGTGTGGGTTCTAGTGGGCATAGAGGAGTCCTTCTCCACTTAAATCTGGTCTAAGTTAGATAAAGATCCAATTTAAATTGACCCAATCCCATTAGGTCAAAGGCAACTGGCTATGTTAGCTCAAACAATTTGATCTAAACCAATTTAGGAACTTGGGTTAATATAATATGCTAGCATATCAAATTAACCCATAAAATTTATATTAAATTTAATTAAATTATACTAAAGTCAAATCTCAAAGTGTGTCACCCATTGGATTTCAAATCTAGCCAGCAGTGGATCAAAACTTTCAACGTAACCCTAATCCGTTGAGATTAGATCATCCGAAGAGTTCCAATCAACTTGGACTCTTCCAAATTAATAGCAGAATTAAACTCTTTTAATTTTGATAAATCTATAAATTAAGATTGATGTCTAGCAACATGTCATGACTATCCAAAAGATTTAAAATTTTTGATGAAAAATTATCAAAATACCCTTCAATGGCAAGTTCCTGTGTAATTCAATCTTTCAGTCAAACAATATCCCAAATGAGCTGTGGGTATAAAAATAAGTCAAACCCAATTACTTATCGTTATATATCTCGATTAGAAGGTAATGATTCAGTTGATGATATATTAGAATTTTTTTTTTAATTATCATCCTGCTTTGGCCAAAGACTTTCAGAATCACCATCCTATGAGATCATATAGGATGTTCACTCCCCTTATTAGGAGCGACTAATCTCTTATTAGTTATTCACAACCTTCTTGCATACTTCATCATATCCGGATCACCCTACATAAGGATCAAAGAACCATGTTAGGTAGTAAACCAAAATATGGATCCACGTACACAAGATACCATGGTGACCTTGTGGGGATAATTCAGTGTAGGGGTAAAATGATAATTTTAAATTTTTTTCAAAATTATAATTTTATAACGAAAAATATTAATTAATATAATTAATTAATATAAATTTACCCTACACTAAGATCTAAATATGATATATAGCATGCATTCATTTAAATTTGAATTTCAAATTCAAACAGTAAACACTTTACTGTAATGTGTTCAGAACACAATACCTTTGTGCAGGTAGTAGATCACCATAATTTAATCATCATCAAGAGAGTCTGATTATCGTAATGCAGCCACACAACATGTCTGACCTCTATGGATCGTCCACACGAAGCTCTCGATCTGATCGACTCCTCACGAGTGCTAGCTCGTTGTAAAGCCCTTTTGACGGCCGATGCTGATCGAACTCCTTCGATCGATGTCTGTCGATTCTTCAAATACTCTGGATCATCAACAGATATGCTTGAGAGGATGTTGAAGATCTCTCTGAGATTTTGTGGGCTCACGATACTCGTAGCTCACTTTCTCATTTCCCGAACCCCAGGCTAAAACTCTAGGGAACTCATCGAAAACCTTGCACCAACTTTTCTTTCTTTTCTTTCTTTTTCTCTTGGAAGGATATGGACTTCCTTCTCATGCACAAGACTTTTCATGCCCAGAATATTTCTCCAAAAATCTTCTTCTTGCACGCCCCACTCTTCTCCTCCTTTTATAACCACGTCAAACGTCTTATCCAAAAGAAAGGATAAAGATGAGTAATTGCACATTTGAATTCAAATCAAATTTTGAATTCAAATAGACACCAACTCATCCCTTATCCACTAAAGGTGTGAGGTGTGGCTTAAATTATGTATGGAGTGATTTCATGAGAAACCTTTTCTCATGTAATAAATGGGGCGTAAAAAAAGGGATAAGATGCAAGGATTGATTGCCCATTCAAATTCAAACTTTATTTTGAATTTGAATGGCCAACCAATCATCCTTATCCATTCATATGGCACATTAAAGTGGGGTGTGGAGAGGGCTTGGCGTGAGAAAATAATTCATGAGAAGTTCCTTCTCATGAATTCAAATGGGAGCAATGGAAGTGAGGTGGTGCATGGAGATTGGGTCAAGGTGGTTTCATTATTTAAACTAACCTAATTGAACCAAATAAGTTAGGTCCAATTAGACTAATTTAAATTCAACCTAATTAGGCTTAATTAGGCTCAATAAAATTCTAATAAAATCAGGAATTGACTAAGCCCAACCCCTGATCAAATCAGGGACCAAACCATCTCGACGATTAGGTCAACTCTTAACCTAATCGGGTCAAACCCAACTGAATCCAATTCAATTGGACTTGATCCAAAAATAATTACTCAACCAAATTGAGTTAATTAATGATCAAATCACTAATTAAATCTCTCATAAATACTGAGTCCAAATTCGATGGGCAATCGGGCATCAGAATTCATCGATATGTAACCATGATCGAAAAGTCCCAACCAGTGGGACTCATGACCTCAGTACCCATAATGTGTGGAACTCATGATCAGAGAATCCTAATTCTCGATCACTGAGTCTCAAATATGAAGGATTCTACATCAGCCATCAGATCAGATAGGAACCTCTAATGTGTGTGACCCCGTAGGTTCGAACCTAAGCTGGTAGCACAGGAACAAATTCCTATACTAATCGAAGTGACCATCTAGCAATGGTACCCGACGTCCGGATAGGTCGAATAGTCACAATCACAACACTCAGAATCTACATGAATATGGTTACTGTATAATTAATCCTTTTGACCCCTGTGTTTAGGATGACTCAGGGTTAAACTGTCAACCCTGATCAGATCATCCGAATCGTGCTCAACTCAAACAGTCCTGTGACTCCTCACAAGGACTACCCTGGCCAAGATTTTGCTAAATTGAAACACGACTGTACACAGCTCCTAAACTGGAGTGGTCAATCCCATCTTGACACACGCACCGACACGTAAAGTACTTGACTACACCCAGCACCCTTCCATCACTAAATTAAAAATTCAGGTAGTCCAGTGCCTAAGTGCAGTGAGTTGCTTGCAAGTCAACGTGGCGGTCTCAGGTCGGAGGGATATTTATACCCATATTCCATCGGAGCAAATTTTGACAGTAGAAATAGCTTTAGAGTTGGTCACGTTCAGTGCAGATGTACCCTTACATCTCACCTGTATTCCATACCAGTGTCTCCACACTCATTATTTAAGAGGACAACCAACCTATATGGCACACAACGATCTATGCTTGATAAATATTGTCGTCCTTGGTAACAACGTATCATTTGGTTGCGAACATATTTAAGGACTCAACGATAAATCCTCCTTTGTCGAGTCTAAATAGTCCTAAGGACTTCACCCCAACATAGGAGTTCATTAGAAGATGAAATATTTTGTGATGAAAAATACCAAAATAATTTTTATTAATTCATAATTCATGTACATATATAAAAATGAGCACAACCGTCAACAGACTGATGATTGGCTTTGGGACACTATTTCCAACAATCTCTCACTTGGCCTAAAGTCAATCGGTGCAGTATCTAATACCCATCTTCGACTTGTAGTTGTTGAACTCTTTCACCTAAATGACTTTAGTGAATGGGTCAGCCAGGTTCTCCTTCCCGTTGATCTTCTGAAGATTGACGTCACCTCGATCCATAATTTTTTGGATGAGATGGTAGCAGTGCAGAATATGCTTCATCCATTGGTGTGCCTTTGGTTCCTTCACTAAGCAATGGCTCCAGAGTTGTCACAGTAGAGCAGAACTGGACCAACAATGGAGGGTGCTACTCCGAGCTCGATGATGAATTTCCTCAGCCACACTCGGTAAAGATGGCCGGCCAAAGTCGGGCCTGATCATTTATTGATCTGATTCACCAAATCAAATCATGTTAATGGTTGAACCTTACCAAATCTTTTTAGTGGAGGCCAAAGCCTACTGATTAGGTTCTGGGGCAAAATCAATTACTAGAAGTTGTTTAGAGAAACAACTGGTTATGAACCTACCCATAGATGCACATGGGTTGACCAACCAAAGTTGGGCTCGTGTATAGTTTGTGTGGATTCTAGTACCCACTAAGGAATTAAAGTAATTCCTCGAATTAGACGTTGAGGCTACCAGTTCGTAAAAATACTGGAAGAAACTTTAGACTAAAGTCCAAGTCTTTAGTATTTATAATTTATGTACTAATAGAGATCTATTTTTTTTTTATGCAGCTATGGCCACTATCCTGTCGCTCCAGTCATTATTAGATAATGACAAGCTCATGGGACCTAATTTCGATAGCTGGTATCGAAAATTAAAAATCATGCTTGAGTATGAGCGGATCCTTTATGTAGTAACGGATCTGGCACCTGAAGAGCCAGCCCCGAATGTTAGAGGGATGGTCCGAAATACTTATCAGAAGTGGCTCAACGACTGCACCACCATTCGGTGCATAATGCTGGCGGCAATGAATGATGAGTTCAGTCGCAGGTTCGAGAATGTCCAGCTCCAGGAGATGTTTTAATTGTTGAACGACTCCTTTGGCATGACTGACGATGTTGAAAGGCACAAAACTAGTTATGCCATTTTCAATGCTTGGATGAGGGATGGAGCCTCAGTCACTGATCATGTACTGTACATGATCGAAATGATTGAGCACCAAAGTAAACTGGGCTTTCCCTTGCACGAGCAGCTCGGTAAGGATGCGATCCTTAATTCATTGCCCAAGTCCTTCCTCCCCTTCCTTACTCATTTTTGGATGACAAAGCCTGCAGTGAACTACCACGGCTTGTTGGGGTTGCTGCAGAACTTTGAGAAGGATCACCAGCTCCATAAGGAGTCGGTGAATGTTGTAGGAGGGTCTTCTTCTGGTCGTCGACCCTTTAAGAAAGGGAAGAAGAAGAACAAGAAGAAGAAGAATAAGAAGGTGCAGCTGCATGCTGGGACGTCTACACAGGGTCAGACCAAGAAGCGCAAGCCCGATCAGAGCCAGGCGGAGTGCTTCTTTTGTAAGAAGCAGGGGCACTGGAAGAGGAACTGTCCTTTATACATTGCCTCCCTGGACCCGAACAGGCCGAAGAAGAAGCAAGGTACTTATATGATAACATCTTGCAACTTTTCCATTTATGATACTACTGCCTGGGTATTGGATACTGGAAGCCCTTATCATATTTGCAATTCAATGCAGGGTCTGCAGGTCAGTAGGAGATTTGATGAAGGCGAGAGGTTCCTGAATGTTGGAGATAGAAGCAAAGTTCCAGTTCTAGCATTAGAAATTATGAACCTTGTAATCAATTCTCAAAACATAATTTTGAGTGAATGTCACTATTGTCCAAGGTTTTTATTAAATATTATTTCTGTAGGCCTTTTGGCCATGAACGGTTATCAATTTTTAATAAAAGAAAACTTTTGCAATATCATTTTGAATGGTGTTACAATATTTGTTGGACAACTTAATAATTGAATTTACTTTCTATCACAACCTGTTAATGTGGTTCAAACCTCTGGTAAACACCTTAGAATAGATAATGTGTCAGAAGTCTACCTTTGGCACTGTAGGCTAGGTCATATCAATAAGAACAGGATAAACAGGTTGGCTCAAGAAGGAATTCTTGAAGTAGGTGATTGTGAATCACTTCCAACCTGTGAGTCATGTCTTCTTGGTAAAATGACCAAGTCACCTTTTACTGAAAAAGATGAGCGAGCCAGTGAACTCTTAGCTCTGGTACATTCTGATGTATGTGGACCCATGAGCTCAAGTGCAAGAGATGGATATTTCTACTTCATAACCTTCATAGACGACCTATCGAGGTATGGGTATGTCTATTTAATGAAGCATAAGTCGGAGTCGTTTGAAATGTTCAAACTATTCCAAAATGAGGTAGAAAAACAAACTGAAAAGTGTATTAAAATTTTTGATCTGATTGAGGAGGTGAATACCTTTCCAATAATTTTCTGACATATCTTGGGGAGAATGGGATTCTCTCTCAGTGGACACCTCCTGGAACACCACAGCATAATGGTGTGTCTGAAAGGAGGAATCGGACCTTGTTGGACATGGTTCGATCCATGATGGGGTTTGCTGGTCTGTCGATCTTCCTCTGGGGATATACGCTCGAATCGGCTTGTTACCTTCTAAATAGAGTTTCGAATAAGTCTGTAACCAAAATGCCATATGAGATATGGATAGGACGTAAGCTAGTACTCTCGCACCTTAGGGTTTGGGGGTGTCCGGCTTATGTTAAACGTTTAATTACGGACAAGCTTGGACCTAGGTCTGACAAGTGTAATTTTATAGGGTACCCAAAAGAGATCAAAAGGTATTACTTCTACCTAGCTGATGAGCAAAAAGTATTTGTCAGCCATAAGGCAATCTTTTTGAAAAAGGAGTTCTTTGGTGAAGGGACTGTTACCTCTAAGGTCGAACTTGACGAAGTTCGACAGGTGGAAAAATCAACACAAGTTGCTGAACCTGAATCGAATTTGATTAGATCAGATCCGGAGCCCATTGTTCAAGCACTCTTAAGGCGATCTGGTAGAGTACCACGTCAACCGGACAGATACTATGGTTTCTTGGTCCAGGATGATGATCCTATCGAACTTGATGAAAATGATGAGGATCCGATCACCTACATGGATGCAATGCAGAGACTCGACTCTGAGAAATGGCTAGAGGCCATGAAATCCGAAATGGAGTCCATGAAGGTCAACGATGTGTGGACATTGGTTGACCCACCCGAAAGAGTAAAACCCATAGGGTGTAAATGGGTCTTCAAGAGGAAGAGAGGCGCAGACGGAAAGGTGGAAACCTATAAAGCTCGTCTGATTGTCAAGGGATATCGTCAACATTATGGTATAGACTATGACGAGATGTTTTCTCCTGTGGCAATGCTCAAATCCATTCGGATTATGCTTGCGATAGCTGCCCATCTGGACTATAAAATCTGGCAGATGGATGTGAAGACAGCTTTCCTAAACGGAGAGCTGGATGAAGAGATGTATATGATACAACCTGAAGGATTCACATCCACAGAAAGAAAAAAGAAAAGAGAAGAGAAGTTCCCCATAAGGAGGGGCCCAATTTTATTGATTGAATGTCTCTTAAAAACAAAAGGAAAAAGAAAAATCATAGTGAAAGAAAAATACAAAGTCAGAGGTCTCAGACCTCCGAAGCAGGAGTTGGAGAGCCCGGTGTTCTTGGAAGGGGGGCTGCGGTGGTAGTAGCAGTAGGAGAGGGCCTGGCTTCATCTTCAGATGCCTTATCCAAGAAGCTAAAATCGAGCTTGAGAAATTTTTTGACCATGTTCTCTTGGCAGAGCTCGAATCCTTCGATGAATGCATCTTGGCCGAACTTGATGTTCAGGTCCCTCATTTCAGTGGAGGCCTTGAACTCCTCCACCGCTTGGCCCCTGGCCTCCGAGATCAGAACCGGAATCTGCTCCATCAAATTTGCGACCTCGGCCTCCGCCTTCTTCACCATCTCCTCCGAGGCCTGCTTTTCTTTCTCAAGTGCCTCTTGGAGGTTGGCTACCTCGGCAGCCTTTTCCTTGAGGCGGGCGGCCTCGACTCGGTGACCTTCCTCCGCCTAGATAGCATCCCTCCTCACCTTATTCATCGCCTCGATGTTGGTGAGGAGCTGGTGCCCGATCTGCAAGGGAGGCCAGAAGGTCAGAATGAAAGCTGAGAAGTTAATTGAATGAAGGAGCGAGGGGAAGGAGGAAAGTGAATCTGCTTACCTCAAGAAAGGACCCCAGAGAGCCCCAAACCCGCTATTCGGGATCGGTGCGAACGATCCTCTAGACGACTTCGAGCAGGATGCACCCATCGACCAGTCGCTTTATTAGGTCCCTGTCATTAAAGGGATTCTCCATCGGCTCTTCCTCGAAGCCGTGGGATTCTTTGATGGCAGCTCGGCGGTCGCTGACCCTACAGGCCACCGTCTTCTTTCCCCTCTCCCTCTCAACCCCTGGCACCTCCTCGGAGTGGGCCCCCGAAGCGAGAACCTCGGTGGGAGAACTCCTCGAAGAGGCTCAAGGAACTAGAGGCTCGACATCTGAAAGAACATCGACAGTGAGGGTCGCCTGGGCAGGCGTGATCGAGCTCGTCTCCTCCGTTCTGGCCTTCTTTGCCGACCTGGAGGCTGCAGCACCTTTTCTTTTGTGAACCTTGAGGCCCCTGGCAAGCATCCATGCTGCTTCGGTGTCCATTCCTAAAAAAAAAAAAGAGAAAAAAAAGAGAGAAAAAGAGATCAGCAACGGAGTGGAAAAAGGAAGAGGTGATGCATGGTTAAAAAAAAAAAAAAGAAGAAGAACGGGGAGAGAAGAAGAGAAGAAGAAAAGAAGAAGAAAAGGAAAGATGGAATACTCGCAGGATCCAGAGGACTCAAGCCGATGTTGAACAGAAATTGCTCTTTCAGAAGGTTGGGAAGAGAAAAAGTTGGATAACTAAGAAGTTTTCGGGCAGCTTGAAGGTCGTCCTCCCCCAGGCTGGGGGCCCGACGGACGGAGTCCCTCAGGGAGCCCCAAGGGGGTAATCCCAGCTTTAAGGTCGGACAGTGGACGTAGAGGTACTTCCCCTTCCAGTTATGGATAGAAGAGGGAGCACCTTCAGCAACCCCTTCTTGCCGAACTGGGGGGAGAAGTACCACCAGTCTTTTGCTGAGGGGTGGTGCTTGAAGGTGTAGAAATATCTAAACAAAAGAAGAGATGGCTGAACTTCGACTATGTGGCAAAGAAAGAGGAACCCTATCAAAAACCTAAAGGAGTTCGGCGCGACTGAAGCTAAAAAAATGTCTAGAAAATGGAAAAGAGCGATGACGAAGGATGGAAGCGGGAGCCGAAGCCCAGCACGGAAGGCCTCCTGGTATAGACAGAAACGGCCAGGTGGAGGGATGCTAGCCCGATCGGCGGGACCAGGAAGCTCCAGATCGTACTCTGGAGGAACTCCATACTGAACCCTTATCAGTAGAAGTTCGTCCGGAGTCAGAAAATAGGTAATGGCGTCCGGCGCAAAAACCGAATGAGGCCCAGTCCTAGATATGGGTTCATCTATAGTATGAGGGTTCTGAGGGACTGAGGCAGACGAGCTCCTGGAACCGCTAGAGGCGGAGGTGCCAGAAGATATTTCAAGCAAAAACCCTAAAAATCCTAGAAAAATCAGGAGAAATAAGAGATGAAAGGTCTGTGGGGAACCAGACAGGTGGAATGCGGCAGAAGAAAAATGAAGAAGAAGGAACACCTAAATGACGAGAGAAGGAATGAAAGTTCTGGAACTAACCTAAGCTACTCTGAAGGATGCAGAGATGCAGGGACAGGGATGACTCGAAGAACACCTAGGGCCAAAACGGACGTCAAGGAATAAAGATTTGGCTATCATCACAGTTCTCCATGAAGGATCTGGGAGAAGCTTCCTACATCCTAGGGATGAGGATCTATAGGGATAGATCTAAAAGGTTGCTTGGTTTATCTCAATCTACGTACATTGATACTATGCTGAAGAGGTTCAGCATGGAGAATTCCAAGAAAGGCAATCTTCCGATAGGCCATGAAATTTCTCTCTCGAAGAGGGATTGTCCGACAACACCTCAAGAGAGAGAGCGTATGGGTAGGATTCCATATGCTTCGACAGTGGGATCTATCATGTACGCCATGACATGTACACGACCAGATGTGGCATACTCACTAAAGGTAGTAAGTAGATACCAATCTGATCCAGGGGAGAATCACTGGAAGGTTGTTAAAACCATCCTGAAGTATTTAAGAAATACTAAGGACCAGTGGTTTGTTTATGGTGAATCAAACTTGAGACTTATAGGGTTTACAGACTCTAGTTTCCAGTCTGAACATGATGACAGCAAAAGTGTGTCGGGATTTATTTTTATTCTTAATGGTGGGGCTATCTGCTGGAAAAGTTCCAAGCAGCACACAATGGCTGATTCAGTTTGTGAGGCGGAGTATGTCGCTGCATCAGATGCTGCCAAAGAAGCGGTGTGGCTGAGAAAATTCATCACCGAGCTCGGAGTAGCACCCTCCCTTGTTGGTCCAGTTCTGCTCTACTGTGATAGCTCTGGAGCCATTGCTCAGGCGAAGGAACCAAAGGCACACCAGCGGATGAAGCATATTCTGCACCGCTACCATCTCATCTGAGAAATTATGGATCGAGGTGACGTCGATCTTCAGAAGATTGACGGGAAGGAGAACCTGGCCGACCCATTCACTAAAGCCATTGCGGTGAAGGAGTTCGACAACTACAAGTCGAAGATGGGTATTAGATACTGCAACGATTGGCTTTAGGCCAAGTGGGATATTGTTGGGAATAGTGTCCCAAAGCCAATCGTCAGCCTGTTGACGGTTGTGCTCATTTTTGTATATGTACATAAATTATGAATTACTAAAAATTATTTTGGTATTTTTCATCACAAAATGTTTCATCTTCTAATGAACTCCTATGTTGTGGTGAAGTCCTTAGGACTATTTAGACTCGACAAAGGAGGATTTGTCGTTTAGTCCTTAAATCTGTTCATGATCAAATGATACGTTGTTACTAAGGACGACAACATTTTATCAAGCATAGGTCGTTGTGTGCCATATAGGTTGGTTGTCCTCTTAACCAATGAGTGTGGAGACACTGGTATGGCATACAGGTGAGATGTAAGGGTACATCTGCACTGAACGTGACCGACACCGGAGCTATTTCTGCTGTCAAGATTTATTTCGATGGAATATGGGTATAAATATCCCTCCGACCTGAGACCGCCATGGTGACTTGCAAGCAACTCACTGCACTTAGGCACTGGACTACCTGAATTTCTAATTCAGTGATGGAAGGCTACTGGGTGTAGTCAAGTACTTGACTTGTCGGTGCGTGTGTCAAGATGGGATTGACCACTCCAGTTTAGGAGCTGTGTACAGTCGTGTTTCAATTTAGCAAAATCTTGGCCAGGGTAGTCCTTGTGAGGAGTCACAGGACTGTTTGAGTTGAGCACGATTCGGATGATCTGATCAGGGTTGACAGTTTAACCCTGAGTCATCCTAAACACAGGGGTCAAAAGGATGAATTATACAGTAACCATATTCATGTAGGTTCTGAGTGTTGTGATTGCGACTCTTCAACCTATCCAGACGTCGGGTACCATTGCTAGATGGTCACTTCGATTAGTACAAAAATTGGTTCTTGTGATACCAGCTTAGGTTCGAACCTACGGGGTCACACACATTAGAGGTTCCTATCTGATCTGATGGCTGATATAGAATCCTATATGTTTGAGACTCAGTGATCAAAAATCAAGATTCTCTGATCATGAGTTTCACACATTATGGGTACCAGGGTCAAGAGTACCACTGGTTGGGACTTTTCGATCAGGGTTACATATTGATGAATTCTGATGCCTGATTGCCCATCGAATTTGGACTCAGTATTTATGAGAGATTTAATTAGTGATTTGATCACTAATTAACTCAATTTGATTGAGTAATTATTTTTGGATCAAGTCCAATTGAATTGGATTCAGTTGGGTTTGACCCGATTAGGTTAAGAGTTGACCTAATCGTCGAGATGGTTTGGTCCCTGATTTGATCAGGGGTTGGGCTTAGTCAATTTCTGATTTGATTAAGATTTTATTGAGCCTAATTAAGCCTAATTTAGTTGGGTTTAAATTTATCTAATTGAACCTAAATTATTTGGTTCAATTAGGTTGGTTTAAATAATTAAACCACCTTGACCCAATCTCCATGCGCCACCTCACTTCCATTGCACCCATTTGAATTCATGAGAAGGAACTTCTCATGAATTATTTCCTCATGCCAAGCCCTCTCCATGCCCCACTTTAATGTGCCATATGAATGGATAAGGATGATTGGTTGGCCATTCAAATTCAAAATAAAGTTTGAATTTGAATGGGCAATCAATCTTTGCACCTTATCCCTTTTTTTACGCCCCATTTATTACATGACAAAAGGTTTCTCATGAAATCACTCCATGCACAATTTAAGCCACGCTTCACACCTTTAGTGGATAAGGGATGAGTTGGTGTCTATTTGAATTCAAAATTTGATTTAATTCAAATGTGCAATTACTCATCTTTATCCTTTCTTTTGGATAAGATGTTTGACATGGTTATAAAAGGAGGAGAAGAGTGGGGCCTGCAAGAAGAAAATTTTTGGAGAAAAATTCTGAGGCGTGAGAACTCTTGTGTATGAGAAGGAAGTCCATATCCTTCCAAGAGAAAAAGAAAAAAAAAAAAGAAAAGTGGGTGCAAGGTTTCTAGTAAGTTTCCTAGAGTTTTAGCCTGGGGTTCAGAAAGTGAGAAAGTGAGCTATGAGTGTCGTGAGCCCACAAAATTTTAGAGAGATCTTCAATATCCTCTCAAGCACGTCTGTTGATGATCTAGAGCATTCGAAGAATCGACAGACATCGATTGAAGGAGTTCGATCAGCATCGGCCGTCAAAAGGGCTCTACTACGAGCTAGCACTCATGAGAGTCGATCAGATCGGGAGCTTCATGTGGATGATCCATAGAGGCTAGACACGCTATGTGGCTATATCACGATGATCAGACTCTCTCGACGTTAATCAGATTGCGGCGATCTACTACCCGCACAAAGGTATTGTGTTCTGAACACATTACAGTAAAGTGTTTACTGTTTGAATTTGAAATTCAAATTTGAATGAATGCATGCTATATATCATATTTAGATCCTAGTGTAGGATAAATTTATGTTAATTAATTCGATTAATTAATATTTTTCCACTGTAAAATCATAATTTTGAAAAAAATTTAAAATTATCATTTTACCCCTGCACTGAATTTTCTCACATGGTGTCCGTTGTCATGACTTACCGAAGAGTGGTGGGGCCACGTGGAGTTTGTTACAGAGAGTGGAGTGGTGTCCGTTGTCGCGACTTATCAGGGAGATCAGGCCGGACGACTGAAGCTCGATTGGGATGTCTGGTGGAGTGGAATAGCTCTCTGTCTCAGCAATCTAAGAGAAGCTCGAATATTTTCGAGGTTGCTAACGGGTTAACTATTGTTGGGTGCCTTAGGCATTGACGCTGCAGATGAAAGTCATCTACTATAGAAGTTTGGACAAAAACTTTCTGTTAGAGAAATTCGACTGGAGTTTGATTGCTAGAGAAGTCCATCTGAAATTTGTCTGATGTAGAAGCTTGTCTGAAGACTGTCTGCTGGAGAGATCCGGTTGCATGAAGAATCTGACAGAAGATCGATCGATAGTAAAATTTGGAAGGTGCTATAGAAGGTTGACCAATAGAAGAGTCCGGAAGGCATTGTGGAAGTTTGTCTGCTGGAGGAGTCTGGATGACACTGTGGAAGGTCGACCGCTGGAGGGGTCCGGAGGGAATTTGTCCGTTAGAGGGGTCTGGTTGGCACTGTTGAAGTCTGGTTGGTGCTGTTGAAGGTTGATGGATGGGGAGGTATGGAAGACACAGAAGACAGTCGGTTACTGTAGAAATCCGACTGCTGGAGCCCGTCCGTTGTAGAAGTTTGTCTGAAATCTATCCGCCATAGAAGTTCAGACAGAGTTCGATTCTTGTAAGAGCCCGAAAGGAGGCCACTTACTATAGAAGCTCGGATGGAGACCGATTGTCGTGGAAGCTCGGATGGAGACCGCTTATTGTAGAAGCTCGACTGAAGACCCCTTGCAATAGAAGTTTGAATGGAATTCGAAAGGCGATCGACCACTGTAGAAATTTGGATGGAGTCTGGTTACTATAGAAGTCCTGCTGTTGGAGAAGCTCGGACATTAACGAAGTCCGAAAGAAGCTCGGAGTAAAGTCGATCATGATAGGAGAAAGTTTGGAAGAGATTCAGAGAGTAGTCGATCACTGTAGAAAATTGACTGATAGTAGAAGCCTAGAGAGCATTTGGAGCAGTCCGATAGACGACTGAAGGAGCTCATTATTGGAGAAGTCCGAAGTGTACGATAGGAGTTCCTCCATTGGAGGAGTCTGGAGGACACTATGGAAGGTCGACTGCTGGAGGAGTCCGGATGGTACTGTGGAAGCTTGGATGGCCGGGAGAGTTCAGAAAGATGCCGCACAAGGTCGGAAGCCGGAAGAGTCTTAGGAGGGTTGGCCTCTTACGAACTTCAGCTGGGGTTATTTTATATCCAATACTAGTCTCCCTACTTTCGAGTTCGGGTTTCGAATGAAGGAAGTACAGAGAAATTTTCACAGTCGAAGTTGTCCCCCTTGATTTTCAGACTCGATTGTTTCCAGATATTTTGGCATTTGGCGCACCGGTGCTGGAGTCTTTTCGAATCGAGGTGACCCGAAAAGATTTTTTCAGAATTCTCGTTGGAGCATCGCACCAGGTAGGTGCAATGATGATTCTGTCAGTCGTCAACCGTCTGCCACGATGAGTGGGACACGCGACGGTTGTAGGTCGGTTAAAGGAGATCTGCAATCATTATTGCGTCGGACCCTGAGGTCTATTTAAACCCATCCCCCTCCTTCAGGGGTTTCACCTTGCCTGAGATTTTTCTTCGGTCCCCTCTTCTTCCCCGAGAGCTTCATCCTCCTCCAGCATCCCTCTCGATCTTAGGCATCCTTCAGGTCGACCTCCATCACCTTCGTTGCCCTCCTACACGTCTCGAACCAGCTTAGGTTAGTTTCGAAACCCTTCTTTTTCTTGTTGTTCTTTCGTTTTTCCTCCTCTGCATTCCGTTCGTTCGGTTTCTCCGCGAGTGCCTTGTTTTCTATTTTTCTCAATTTTTCCAAGATTTTTTGGGATTTTTATTTGATTCAAAATATCCTCCAACACTTCCTCCTCTAGCAGTTCTAAAAGTTCGTCAGCTCCAGGCCCCCAAAATCCTAGTACTGTAGATGAACCCGTACTTAGAGTCAGACCTTGTCCGATCTTTGTACCAAACACCATTCCCAGCTCTTTGACCTCGGACGAACTCTCGTTGATTAGGATTCAGTACAGGATTCCTCCGAAGTATGAGCTTGAGCTTTTCGGGCCAACTGACCGGGCTAGCACCCCTCCCTCTGGCCGCTTTTGTTTATACCAGGAAGCCTTCCGCGTCGGGCTTCGACTTCCACTCCCACCTTTTGTTATTGCTCTTTTTCATTTTTTAAACATTTTTTTAGTTTCTGTAGCACCGAACTCCTTTAGGTTTCTAATAGAATTACTTTTCCTCTGTCATTTAGCTGAAGTCCGGCCAACTCTTTCCTTGTTTAGAAACTTTTATACCTTTAAGCGTCACCCTTCGGCAAAAGACTGATGGTACTTCTCCCTCCAGTTCAGTAGGAAGGGGTTACTGAAAGGTGCCCCCTCTTCTATCCACAATTAGAAGGAGAGGTACTTCTACGTCCGATGCCCGATCCTGAGGCTGGAATTGTCCCCCTAGGGCTCCCTGAGGGACTCCGTCCGTCGGGCTTCTAGCCTGGAAAAGAATGACCTAGAAGCCTCCAATAAACTTAAGACTTATCCAGCTCCTCTTCTCTCCGACCTTCTGAAGAAATAATTTTTATTCAATGTCGGCCTGAGCCCTCTCAACCCTGTCGGATTTTTTCTTTCTCAAGTCATTCGCTGCTTTCTCTTTCTCTTGTTCTGTTTTTAAGCTGTGCCAATCTTTTCTCATTGCAGATATGGATGTAGACGCAGCTCGGATACTATCCAAGGGTCTCAAGGCCCACAAGAGGAAAGGCACCGCAACTTCTAGATCGGCGAAGAAGGCGAGGGTAGAGGAGACAAGCTCGACTGTGCTTGCCCAGGCGGCCATTATCGGTGATGCCCCCTCCGACGTCGAGCCCGCAGTCCCCCGAGCTTCTTCAAGAAGCCCTCCGCCGAAGTTCTCGCTCTCCAGTCTCATCTTGAGGAGGCGTTGGGGCCCGAAAGGAAGAGAAGGAAGAAGATGGTGGTTTGCAAGATCAGCAACAGCAGGACTGCCATCGAAAGGTCCAACGACTCCAAAGAGGATCCAGTGGAGAATCCCTTCAACGATAGGGATTTAATAAAAAGGTTGGTCGACGGGTGCGTTTTGCCCGAGATCATCCACAGGATCGTCCATGCCGATCCTGAACAGTTGGTTTGGGACTCTCTGGGGTCCTTTCTTGAGGTAGGCCGATTTACTTTTTCCTTCCTTTCGCTCTTGCAGATTGGACACCAGCTCATCACCAACATCGAGGCGATGAAAGATGCAAAGAAGGAAGCAGCTCAGGTGGAGGAAGGCCACCAGGCTGAGCCTGCCCATCTTAAGGAGAAGGTCGCCGAAGTCACGAGTCTCCAAGAGGCACTCCAGAAGAAGGAACAAACTTCGGCGGATCTAAAGGCTGCTTTGGAGGAGGAAAGAAGGAAGGCAAAGGCCGAGGTCTCCAAGCTGAAGGAGCAGATCCCGACCCTAGTCTCGGAGGCAAGGGTCCAAACAGTGGAGGAGTTCAAGACCTCCTTCGAGATGAGGGATCTGAATATCAAGTTCGGCCAGGCCGCCTTTATCAAAGGCTTCGAGCTTTGCTAGGAGAAAGTGGTCGGAAAGTTTTTCGAACTCGACCTCAGCTTTCTGGATGAAGCATCCGACGATGAAGCCGGACCTTTCGAAGCTACTACCGGTCTCCCTCCAGTCGGGACCTCTTCAACTGCCACAGCTGCCGTGACCGACCTTTCATGGGCACCGAGCTCCTCCACTTCTACTCCAGAGGTCCGAGACCTCTAATTTTGTACTTTTTCTTTGTTACAACTTTTTTTTTCTCTTTCTCTTGTACTGAATTATTCAATCGATGAGATCGAATTCCTCTTTACAGAGAGCTCCTTTTTCTCCTATTTCTTTTTTCCTCCTTTTTTTTTCTTGCAATGACTTGCGTTGTGACACTCTTGTTTCCCAACAACAGTGCCCTGCCGAAGCTCTTCCCCTACCGTAGGAGATTCTTTTGAAGTCTATGATCTGGAATTTGAGAAGGAAAGTTTGTCACCTAATGAAGAAATCAAAGAAGATGGACGCCGAACTTCACAGGCTGAGGAAGAGCCATTCAGAAGCCACTGTGGAGGTTACTCGTCTTCGGAACCTCCACAAAAAGAACTTCATGGACTACAATCAGAAGAAGGCCAACTTCAAGAAGGAGCTTGAGGAACTCCAAAAATGCACCAGCGACCGATCTTGGACTCAGGCCTCCAAGATCAGCTCTGTCGAGGTCGAGTTGGCGGCCGCACGGGAGAAGATCGGTCAATTGGAAGGAAGTTCATCCTGGCTTACAACTCAGACCGACCACGGCTGGGACTGGTCGAAGAAATTCTCCGACCTCCAGAAGCAGCTACAGGACGTCGAGATGAATTACAACACTCACCGAGTCTGCTGGTGCAGGCAAATGGACAACTACAGAAGGAGGCTCAAGACGGCGATCGATGAGGTTGCTCGCCTTCAGAAGCAGTTGTCCGAAAGAGCTCAGGCCATTTCGATTCAAGGCTCCGATGAGCTTCGATCCTTGAGGGGGACCATGGAAGAACTATTCGTAGCCCTTGGGAAGGAGAAGGCCGAACTGCAGCAGCTGAAAATTTAGCTGGTCTATGAGCAGCAGGCGATCAAGGATGTAGAAGTAGAGTCCGAAGTTTTGTGGAAGAGGCTTCAAGAATCGGAAGGCGAAAGCTGACGGTTTCACCAAATGTATCGGGAGATGCTGCTAAGAAAGAAGGAACTGGAAGAAGAAGTTGAGAACTTAAAGCAATCCCTGATAATGGCTGGAACCGAGAGTTCGAAGTTAGAAGAAGCCGAGCTTCCTTAGAGCTTCTTTTACCTTTTGTTCCATGTATTCTTTTCTTTTCTTGTTGTTTTTTTTTATTTGGCCTTCAAAGGCTTTTGTGATGCTCTCTTTACTAATGAAATGAAAAAAAAAATTTGCATTACCTTGTCTATTCTTGCTTTGAGTTGTCGTTTACCGAGCTTCTCTTGTCTTTTGTCTTATTCGATGTCGACGTTGTTTGAAGGTTCCTGATCATCGCCACATTGACTCACCCTTTTTATTCATGACCAAAGGTCTTTTCGAGGCCATTCGAATTTGATGCTTTCTCTCGGTGTTTGAGCTTGGAGCTCAAACTTCTCATTACTTTGAGGAAGTCTATTTTCTCTTGCTAGCATTGGGTTCCCCCTTAGAGACTAAGAATTTTTGATAAGAGCTTTCTTTCTCATTGAGACGAGGTCCCTTGTGTCTTAGATGTAGTTCATTTTTCTCTTATCTCTGGCATAGCTCGTCGCTTTTCCTTTTTCTCTTCCCTTTTTTTTTGTTTGGATGAGGGTTTTCCCTCTGCTCCTAACGGGATTGTAGGGGTGTGGAGGAGCCATTGAGGAGGCTTTTCCCCTCATCCAATTTTAAACGATCAGGTCTTCATTTGTGTCAGGATGAGATTCTTCTCCTATTTCCAACACAGTCAATTTCAGCTCACGTTAGGATGAGATTTTCCTCTTATTCCTAACAGGGCTGTGGGGGCACATAAGGGCCATTACGAGGGCCTCTCTCCCGATCCGATCTCTTAATAACTGGATCTTTGACTTTGCTCATGTTAGGATGAGGTTCTCCTCTTGTTTCTAACATAGCTGTGGGGGTGCATAAGGACCGTTGCGAGGGCCTCTCCCCCTATCCGATCTCTTAATAACTGGATCTTCAACTTTGCTCATGTTAGGATGAGGTTCTCCTCTTGTTCCTAACATGACTGTGGGGGCACATAAGGGTCGTTGTGAGGGCCTCTCCCCCCATCCGGTCTCTTAATAATTGGGTCTTTGACTTTGCTTATGTTAGGATGAGATTCTCCTCCTGTTCCTAACATGACTGTGAGGGCGCATAAGGGCCGTTGTGAGGGCCTCTCCCCCCTCCGATCTCTTAATAATCGGGTCTTCGACTTTGCTCATGTTAGGACGAGATTCTCCTCCTGTTCGTAACATGGCTGTGGGGGCGCATTAGGGCCGTTGCGAGGGCCTCTCCCCCCATCCGATCTCTTAATAATCGGATCTTCGACTTTGCTCATGTTAGGACGAGGTTCTCCTCCTGTTCCTAACATGGCTGTGGGGGCACATAAGGGCCATTGCGAGGGCCTCTCCCCCCATCCGATCTCTTAATAATCGGGTCTTCAACTTTGCTTATGTTAGGACAAGGTTCTCCTCTTATTCTTAACATGGCTGTGGGGGCGCATAAGGGCCATTGTGAGGGCCTCTCCCTCCATCCGATCTCTTAATAATCGGGCTTT
The DNA here is from genome assembly GCF_000442705.2 of Elaeis guineensis. Taxonomy (NCBI): domain Eukaryota; kingdom Viridiplantae; phylum Streptophyta; class Magnoliopsida; order Arecales; family Arecaceae; genus Elaeis; species Elaeis guineensis. The sequence continues at coordinate 77,768,993 of NC_026000.2, forward strand.
CATTTGTGTCGGGATGAGGTTCTCCTCTTGTTCCTGACACGCTTAGTTTCGATTATCTGAAGAAGCTACTCCCTGTCGTTATAAGCTCATGCCAAAAAAAATATATACAAATATAAAATTTTTATTTAAGGCAAAATTTTTGGTAATACATTCATAAATTTTTTGAATTCCATGGTCGCAGAAGGTCCACTCCTCCGAGCTCTTTTAGATAGTATGTTCCAGGCTGAACTACCTCCCTGACTTCATACGGGCCTTCCCAGTTTGGGGCAAGTTTCTCTTGGTTCTGAGGTTGTGAAACAGCGGCTCGCCGAAGTACTAGGTCCCCCACTCTGAAGGCTTTGCTCTTGACCCGGGAGTTGTAGTAGCGGGCTGCTTTCTGCTTGTAGGCTGCCATCCAAACTTGAGCTGTCTCCCATTTTTCTTCTAACAAGTTGAGGTTGGCCTTGAGATCCTGTGAGTTGCGCTGCTCGTCAAATGCCACAACTCGCACCGACGGAAGCTTGAGTTCAATAGGGATAACAGCTTCTGTTCTGAAGGCTAAGGCAAAGAGGGTCTCCCCCGTGGGCAGTCTTTGGATAGTTCGGTATACCCATAACACATGATAAAGCTCGTCCACCCAAGTTTTCTTTGCTTTTTCAAGCCTCGCCTTGATTCCTTGCAACAAAGTCCTGTTGGTCACTTCGGCTTCATCGTTTGCCTGCGGATGGGCTACTGACAGGAAGTTATGGGAGATGTTGTCCTCACAAAATTTAGCAAATCTTGCTCCGGCAAATTATCGCCCATTATCAGTAATGAGAGTTCTGGGTAAGCCGAACCTACAAACGATTGACTTCCAGATGAAGTCCTGCACTTTAGCTTCTATGATTTTCGCCAAAGGTTCGGCTTCGATCCACTTGGTGAAGTAGTCAATGGCCATCAGGAGGAACTTTCGCTGCCTGGATGTCATGGAAATAGGTCCAAGGATATCCATCCTGCATTGTGCAAACGGCTATGGGGCACTCAAAGGTGTAAGTTCAGAGGTGGACTGTCTTTGGATATTTGCATATCTCTGACACCGATCACACTTTTTGACATATTCAATGGAGTCGTGGTACATTGTAGGCCAGTAATAACCTTGTCGGAGCAGTTTGTGGGATAAAGATCTGGCCCCCAGGTGACTTCCGCAGACTCCTTCATGTACCTCCCATAAGGCAAAGTCGGCTTCAGAAGGTCGGAGACATTTCAGGAGGGGCAAAGAGTATGACCTCTTATACAGCTTGCCCTCATAAAGGATATATTAGGAGGCCTGGTTTCTAAGATTTCGAGCTTCTTTTGCATCATGAGGAAGAACCCCATCTTTGAGGTATGCAACCAGTGGATCAATCCAGCTGGGTTCATGACTGATCTCCATTACAAGCTGCGGTTCTTCTATACTTGGACATTTCAGAACTTCAAAGAGGACTTCCTTGGGTAGTTCAACCGGAGCCAGTGTAGCCAACTTAGAGAGAAGATCGGCTATAGTATTTTCTGCTCTTGGAATCTGCTTGATGTCAAAGCTACCAAAGGTAGGGATGATCTCTTTTACCTTTTCAAGATACTTGGCCATACTGTCCTCCCAAGCTTCACAGTTTTCGCTGACTTATCCTACCACCAATTGGGAGTCACTGTAGACTTGGAGCCGATCTACTTCTAATCCTTTAACGATCTTCAGTCCTGCAATCAGAGCTTCATATTCTGCTCCATTATTTATCGCAGAGAATTCAAAGCGCAATGCGTACTCCATGATAATTCTTTCTGGATTGACCAAGATCAGGCCCACACCCACGCCTGACATGTTGGAGGAACCATCCACATAGAGGGCCTGAAAACCATCAGGAAAATCTGTTCTTCCCTCAGAGGAGATCCACTGGAGCCCTGGGTTGTCAGCTTCACCTCGTTCAAGTTCGGCTTCTTCCGGGATAGTGCATTCCACTGTGAAGTCTGCTAATGTCTGGGCTTTTATCGTTGGCCGAGGTCGATAGTTGATATCAAATTCTGTGAGCTCGACCGACCATTTTGCTATCCTTCTGAAAGCATCCGCCCAATATAGAACTGCCTTAATCGGCTAGTCGGTGAGCAGTGTTATGGTGTGCCCTTGAAAGTAAGGTCGGAGCCTTCGGGCTGTAATCAACAGGGCGTAAGTTAGTTTCTCTAACTTAGTGTACCTGATTTTGGCATCTCTCAATACTTGACTTATGTAGTAGATTGGCCGTTGAATTTTTGCTTCTTCCTTAACCAGAACTGCTACGAGAGCCACAGGGGAGACTGCCAGGTACAGGAATAACTCCTTTCCAGGTTCGGGCTTTGCCAATAGCGGAGGTGAGCCAAGGTAGTTCTTCAATTCTTCAAACTCTCACTGACATTTAGTGGTTCAATAGAATTTCTTCGACTGCTTGAGAGTCTGAAAGAAAGGTAGGCACCGTTCGGCCGACCTTGAGACGAAGCGGTTCAGAGCTGCTACTCTCCCAGTAAGGTGCTGAACTTCCTTTATTGACTTCAAGGCGGTCATTTCTTGGATGGCACAAATCTTTTTTGAATTTGCTTCAATCCTGCACCCTGATACCATAAAGCCCAAGAATTTCTCTGAGGTTACTCCAAAAGCACACTTGATTGGGTTCAGCTTCATCTTGTATTTTTGGAGGGCATTGAAGGTCTCCTCAAGGTCGGCAACGTGATTCATTGAGGATTTGCTTTTTACAAGCATGTCGTCCACGTAGACCTTCATGTTGCGGCCGATCTGCTCTTTGAAGATCTTGTTCACCAGTCGTTGATAGGTCGCCCCTGCATTTTTGAGGCCAAAAGACATGACCCTGTAATAGTAAAGATTACGGTTAGTGATAAAAGCAATCTTTTCTTCATCCTCTGGTGCCATCCTGATTTGATTGTAGTCGGAGAATGCATTCATGAAAGTGAGAAGCTTGTGGCCCGAGGTTGCATCCACTAATTGATCAATTCTGGGCAGAGGGTAACTATCCTTTGGGCAGGCTTTGTTCAACTTTTTGAAGTCTATACACATCCTCCACTTGTCGTTCGCCTTCTTGACGAGAACCACATTAGAGATCCAATTCGGATAGTTGACTTCTCTAATGAATCCGGCTTTCAGGAGTTTATCAACTTCCTCAGCTATTGCCTTCTGCCTTTCCGATGCATGACCTTGGATTTTTTCTTTTATCGATCGATGTTTGGGATCAATAGCTAGACGGTGTTCCATGACTTCCGCATCAATCTCCAGCATGTCCGTCGGAACCCAAGCGAAAACATCCGCATTCTTTTGTAAAAAATTGATGAGCTATGTCTGTACCTCTTCTCCCAGGTTGGATCTGATCTTCACCACGTGCTCTTCATTCCCATCGTTCAAAAGAATTGAGACAAGATCTTCAATTGGCTCACCCCGTTCTTCAGCAAGGTCGTCGCGGGTGTCTAATCCATCAATCGGACAGGGGTCAGACTGACCATTTCTTTGTAAGGCTATGTTATAGCAGTGTCTTGCCAGGACTTGATCTCCTCTGACCTCTCTGACCCCTTGGCTTGTAGAAAATTTTAATTTCAAATGGTAGGTCGATACCACAGTTTGGAGGGCGTTGAGGCCAGGTCGGCGGAGTATTGCGTTGTAGGCAGACGGTGCCCTTACTACCAAGAAATCCACTTGCGCTCTAGATTGTTTCGGGCACCGACCTGCAACCATCGTGTGAAACCTCTTCACACGTGCGCATAAGGAGGGGCAAAAAATATTAGCACCTCATCTTTCTTATGGTCGGCCACTTGTGAGAGAGACTCCCAGGTGTATGGGACTCTTTGGTTCTAAACCAATCTGGCTCAATTTCGATCTGATTCAAATCTGAATCAAATCTGATTCGAATCAAACTTAAAGAGCCTGTCAACCCTAATCTAATTAGGATTTTGATCTAAGTCTAACTTAAATTTTTAACCTAATTAAATCTTAATTAAATCAAGTCTAATTTAAAATTAATTAGGATATAAATTCAATCTCTCATAAATCCCTTGGATCATTAATTAGATTATTATCATCTCCAAAATTAAATCTGAATCTCATGTCCAGTGCTAGCTAGACATAATCAACTATTTAATCCCATATGACCTCTAACTCAATTCTCAATTAAGCTAATCTATTTATTCAATCAAGTCACATATTTCTAAATTAAACTCATAGACTTAGTTAGGTCAATTCTTTCTTACTTTGCCTGACTATTGTGCGTGACTCCATAGATTCGAACACTAAGCCGGTAACATAGAAACTATTTTCTATACTAATCAAAATTACCATCTAGCAATGGTTTTCGATGTCTGGATAGGTCAAATAGTTGTAAGGCAACACTCAAGAACCTAAGAATATGATTACCGCATAATTCATCCATTTAATCTTGAATGCTCAAAATGACTTGGGGTTTAACTATCAACCTTAGATTAGTTATCTACATTATATTTCAATCTTTTTTAAATCTTGTGACCTATCACATGGATTGGCCCAGTCGAGATCTTACTCAATTGAAATACGATGATGTATTAATTTCTAAAATATGGAGGGTTCAATCCCATCTTGATCCATACACCGACTGCCATAAGTACTTGATTGTGTCCAAAAATCTTCTATCATTGAATTAAAAATTTAGATAATCTGACACCAAAGCACAGTGAGTTTCTTGCAAGTCATCATGGTGATCTCAGATCGGAAGGACACTTATGTCCATATTCTGAAGGGAAAGAAATTTATTTCTTTGGGAGAAAGGAGTGGATAGCCAGGGTGCATCTAAAAATTTTCTATAACTAGATCTTTATCTAATATGCAGTGGAATAGGAATCAAATCTCTCAAGATTTTAAATCCAAAACCTAGCATAGGTCTGAATCCACAAACCCTCTACTTTGCACGTACATCAAACTTGCAAGAAAGTAAGATGAAGCCTCGGATTGAAACACCTTTGCAAGGCAACAAGAGAGGGGAGAGAGCCTCTGGTGTGATGCCTTACACCAGTAAAAGGGGATGCCCAAAGGACCTTCACACCAAGGAGAAGAGGGATGCCAAAGGGGAACACGCCAAGGGGATGCCTACTCCTCCTCACGCCTCTTTTCTCTCTCTTTCTTATCCTAGCACACAATCTAATTATTATGCCATGATAGTTAGAGGTCCTCCTTATTTATAGATAATTTTTTATGATCCATAAGACTAGGATTCTTAATTCAAATAGATTTTGAATTAATCCTTAACTTATCAAAGAAGGAGTCCTAAAGGAGAAAGGATTGGCACCTAACTAGGCACCCTCATGCACCCACACTACACCCAAGTGTGGGGCGGCAACAACCAGCACCCCACCATCTCTTAGTCGACCATGAGGAGAGAGTCTTTGAAAAAGTAGACTCTATGGATTAATTCAAATTCAATTCAAACTTGATTCGAATCAATTTTGAATAGACTATCAATCCGAAACTATTTAGGATTTAGCATCAAGTTTAACTTAAATTTATGAATCCAATTAAGTCTAATTAAATCAGATCTAATCTAAAATTAATTAGTATTTAAATTTAATCTCTCATAAACTCTTTGAATCAAAGATCAAATCTCGTTCATCTCTGGAATTGAACCTGAACCTCATGTCTAGTGCTAGCTAGACATAGTCAATTATTTAATTCCATATAATCCATAACTTAATTTTCCATCAAGTTAATCTATTTATTCAATTAAGTCATGTACTTTCAAATTAAATATATAGACTTAGGTCAATTCTTTCCTACATCATTTGACTTTATGTGTGACTCCATAGATTCGAACACTAAGTCGGTAGTACAGGAATCATTTTCTGTACTAATAGATGTTACCATCTAGCAATGAATTTTGACATCCAGATAGGTCGAATAATTACAAGATACTACTCAAGAACCTATGCATATGGTTACTATATAATTGATTCTTTTGACTCTGAATGCTCTAGGATGGTCTAGGATTAAACTGTCAACCCTGAAGGATCATCCGCGTTGTATTCCAATCTTGAAAATCCATCACATGAATTGAAAGAACAGTGCCCTACAAGACAATCGCATGTGGGATGCGATCAAATATTTTTGATAATTTATCTTCTAAACTCATGTAATTAACATTAATATTTAATAAAATAGATATTTTTGATTCATTATATGCTGCATCTTTATTTTTAAGATTATAATGAACCCCATAGGTTTAGGCAATAATTTTTGGATCGTGATTAGATCATGCCAGTGAGACCTAAATTTTTGATAGTCATGATCTAAAATATTTTCAGTCATTGGTTCATTGAGTCGAGATCAATGATACCGGTAAGACTGGTATATCCTATGTATGCTCAAAGATGAGGGTGGTTGATCTCATAACTACATGTGTGGTGACATTAATACAAGGATATGGATGCTCATTAGAGAATGAGTTCACTGACTAGACCTATGAGAGAATATCTGATGGAGTCTTATTTACATGTCAGCTGAAAGTTCTCTAGTAGGAGTTGTGTAAGTGATCCTTTGATCTGAGATCATCATGGTACCTTATGTATATGAATCCATATTTTGGTTCACTTTCTAACTTGATTCTCTGATCTTTGTATGGGGTGTTCTGAATATGATGAAGTGTGTATGAAGATTGTGAGTGATCAATAAGAGATCAGTCACTTCTAATAAGGGGAACAAACATCCTATGTGATCTCATAAGTCGAAGATTCTAGAAGTTTGACCAAAGTAGGATGATAATTAGAAAGAGATTTCTAATGTATCATCAAGTGAATCATCACCTTCTAATTGAGATACATATAGATAAGTAATTGAATTTGATATATTTTCATATCCACAGCTCATCTGAGATATTATTTAACTGAAGGATTGAATTACACGATAACTTGCCACTAAAGGATATTTTGATATTTTTTATCAAAATTTTAAATCTTCTGGATAGTCATGACACATTACTAGATATCAATCTTGACTTATAGATTCATCAGAATTAAAAGAATTTAATTCAAGAATTACTTAAGAAGAATCTTAATTGATTAAGACTCTTGAGCTGACCGAATCAGATCGGATTAGGATTACATCAAGAGTCTGTATCCACTGCTGGCTAGATTTGAAACTTAATAGGTTATACACTTTAAAATTTGGTCTTGATTAAATTTAATTAAAATTTAATATAAATCTTAAGGGTTAATTTGATATGCTAGCATATTGTATTCACCCAAGTTTTTAAATAGGTTCAATTCAAAGTGTTTGAGCTAAACTAGACCAGTTGCCTTTGACCTAATAGGATTGGGTCTAGTTTAATTTTCTTATCCAACTTGGAAGTGTTTCAAGTGTGGAAGGAGTCCTCTGTGCCCACCAGGTCTCACACCAAAAATTTGATGCTGCCCCCTCTTAATTTGTGTTGAGATATGAAGAGTCCTTCTTAAAGAAGACTCTTATCTTATCTCTTTGTTTCTCATCCAAAACCTTAATTATGACACACCAATTTACTATGAAAAATTTATGAGGTGTAGAAGAGGATCCTTTTATGTGAATACTCTTCTACACTAAAATAAATCATGATGATTTATTACACCGCATGAGAAGTTGAAGTGCCAAAAGTTGGCACCCCTTGGTCCTTCCTCATGTCCCTTCTTAGCCTATATATATGGGGTGTCTCATATGGGCTAAGTATTGAATTTTAGATGAAAATCAGAGCTAATTGGTATGTAAAAGAGAAAAAAATTAAAAAAAATTAAGAGAAAGAGAAAAAAAATTGAGAGAAAAAAGTTGTAAGAAGGATGGTGAGAGAATTAGCAAGTGTTGCTAGTTAGCCCTAGGGTTTGATTTTTTTTCATATATTGGAGCCCAAAATCAAATCTTAGATTATGAGACTTTTGAAGAGTGTTCTCTTATCATGATTTTGGTGGTAAAATTGAAGATGATTGGGCCTTGGTATGATCATACTTCGAGTTTGAAGCTAACAGTGTTCTTGTGAAGAAAAGGCTGCGGTAGTGCACCGGTTAGGAAGGACCTTGGCCAACTTTCATGTGGATCACCATTGGAGGGCTTCTACTTTAGAGTCTTATGGAGATCACCATCATACTATATTACTTATGGGAGGAAGTATAAACTTCTATCTCTTTGTATGCTTATTTTTTTGTTTTGTTCAACATCTACAAGGTGATTCTAGAGTTTGGATTTTGATTCGATAGTTTTAATTGTTAAAGCTATTGATATGTTTATTTTAAAAAATTTTAAAATTTAATTTCTACTGTGTGACCAAAATTCAATAGTGGTATTAGAGCCACCCTTGTTAGATTCAATCAAACAAGTGCAAAGTCATAGTATAGAATTGTTCTGGTTCATATATTGCCAAAAATATTGTATCTATTTCTAGCATCGATCTTAAAAAATAAAAATCATTTTTGACTTTATATGAATCATAGATTTAAATTTTAATTATTAAAATTTTAAATTTATGATAATATAAAATTTATAGTTTCATGGTTACTTGATGCTTAAATCGATTTTTGATTAAGGGTGTTATGCATGCCTAATTTGATTAGGGTTTGCTTTCTATTTGGCTAAGCTAGATATTTGTTAAGTCATTTTGTGCACCCTTATATGATTTTTGGCATGACTATAGATTGTTATTATGACTTGAAAAAGCATGTCAAATTGCATAATTGTATAGTATATTTTATGTAATTGTAGTTAAGATGTGTCAAGACCAATTCAAAGACCCTCTATAAAATTATATTAAGTTATAATATCAGGATTCACTTTCAAATCAAATATCGAATTCATTTGATCAATTGGTGTCTAGGTAAGTGTTAAGGTGGTTTTCTAATTAGGTCCGTATGCTAGTTTGGCCAACTTTATTGGTGTCTAAAAAAAGCTACGGGGAGCCTTCCACCCACTGATCTGGTCAATTTGGTCTTATTGAATTTCGAACTTAGATTGATTAGTGATGTAGACACTATAAGGGCCTTCCTTCAAGCTTAGTCAATAGAGTATGCTAAGATCTTAGTGAGCTTGTTGTCCTATCCATAAGATTTACTATAAAAATTGTTATGATATTGACTAAGTGCATATTGATGCTTATGGCATATTTGAATAGTGTTGCTTTGTTATACTATTCACGAGGGTAGCATTGTTTAAGTATGACCATATGGGATTGAAATATTAACTTAACTAGAATACTATAGTTTATTATACTATCCACAAGACTATAAGTGATCTAGAGATACGAGAGAAAAATATTGAGAATTGTATGAAGTATAATTGGTAAAGAGTTACCTACTCTTGAACTCATGAATGCTTGTTGTGCTATCCACAAGATGTTTGTAAGGAATAGAGATCTCAACCTCACTTAGAAACATAAGGATGTTTCTCATTTTTCATACTTGAGGACTATAAAATTCGTTAAAAGAGTAGGAGACACAATTAGATAAAAGTCCTAATCAGTTGTGCATGTCATCATGAGTTGTCCGTTTATATTGTATTCTTGTCATCGTAGATTAATTGTACATATGCCATTCTCACTATCACTAAGAGGCATACTAGATGCTAACAAATTGAGCAGACTGAACTACATAGACTGGTTAAAAAATCTAAAAATTATTCTCACTCAGGAGAAAGTCTTTTACATACTGGATACACCTGCACCCGATACGATCGGAGAAGATACATCTAAGAAGGAAAGGGCCACATACAAGATGTGGAAGGATGACAGTATGACTGTCAAATGCATAATGCTTGCCTCGATGAGCAATGAGTTTCAGAGGTAGCATAAGGATATGGATGTTCCCTCTATACTCTTTAATCTTAAGGAGTTATATGAAAAATAAAATCGAACTACTAGATATGAGATATCTAAGCAGTTGTTCCATGCCCGCATGACTTAAGGCACGTCTGTGCACATTTATGTCCTAAAGATGATTGATTTGATCACTTATCTGAGATAATTGGGTTTTGCTTGATCCTGTAGTCTCTTCCCAATTTTTTCTCTCAGTTTGTCATAAACTATCATATGAACAAACTAAATATCAACTTGCCTGAACTATTGAACATGCTGAAAATAACAGAAAACCATTTTAAAGGTGAAAAAACTCTAGTTCTTCTTGTCAATAAGATCAACAAAAAAAGATAAGAAGAGTTTCAAGAAAAAATTAAATACTAAGGCTGGCATCTCCAAGAAGAAGGTGAAGAAAGTCTCCATCAAAGGTACTGCTATCAATGTGGAAAGGAGGGGCATTGGAAGAGGAATTGCAAGGAATACCTTGCAACTATGAAACAGACAAATGTTGCTCAAGGTTTGTATATGATACAAACTAAATTATCATTAAAGACTTTAATTTTAGATTCTTGGATATTGGATACCGCCTGTGGCTCACACTTTTGCAAATCGTTGCAGGGTCTGTAGAAAATAAAGAGTCTGAATAAAGATGACTTCAAGCTATTCGGAGCTAGTGGAGAGTCCATTCAGGTCGAAGCCGTGAGAACCAGGATTTTGAAGTTGCTTTCGAGCAAAGTTTTGGAACTGAAGATCTATTATTATATTTTTAATATTGTTAAAAATATTATTTTTGTACCCTTATTATTAGAATAAAATTTTAAAATAAAAGCAAAGAACAATGATTGTTCTATATATCTTTTTAACGAATTTTATGAAAATGCTTATATAGATAATGGTCTTCTATTCTTATTACTTAACGATAATGTACTTCATGTTGATAATATAAAGACAAGAAAGAGAGAGGATATGAATGTCACATACCTCTGGCACTGCTGACTTGGTCATATAAATGAGTCAAGAATTAACAAGTTTGTTGGGTATAAAATATCCACGTCGAAGTCCTCAGTAGAATCGACTACATGATAACTTCGCCCGGGATCCTACGGGAGCCGGGCTCCTTCACCGAGAACTCCAACAACTTCAGCCGTAAGCAGACTCCGCCCGGACTCCTACGGGAGCCGGGCTCCGCCGCCGACATCGACTACAGGACAGCTCCGCCCGGACTCCTACGGGAGCCGGGCTCCACCGCCGACATCGACTACAGGACAGCTCCGCCCGAACTCCTACGGGAGCCGGGCTCCACCGCTGACATCGACTGCAGACGGTCTTCGTCCGGACCTCTACGGTGGCCGACTCTGACCACTGCCGAACTTCAGCTGACAGATCAGCACTCCCAGGCCACAATCGCGGCCATGATTCTGCTACATTTCCTGCGGCGGATTCCGCGCAGCCCCACCACTCCCTGACAGGCCGCAGTAACGATCGCAGCACTGCTCCACTCCCTATGACGGATCCTGCACGGCTCCATTACTACCTGACCAGCCACGATAAATGGCCACGATCCTGCTCCACCTCCTGCAACAGATACTGCGCGATTCTCCTATCCACTGGCAAGTCACGACGACAAACGCCGCCCCACTTCGTGCGGCAGACTCCACGTGGCACGCCCCAGCGATAGCCACGGGTCTGTTCCACTACGCTTCGCAGCAAACTCCGCCTGACCCTGGGCAGTCCACTACCAGACGGTTACAAACGTCGCCATCAATCCGTTGCTTCCTCTGCCTATAAAAGGGGGGACCCAGATACGTTATTCTATAAGCTCATTTCTTATCTCAAAACTCTGCTAAATTCTTCGTTCGAGCACTCCATTCTTGTTGAGGCAGAGAACTGACTTGAGCGTCGGAGGGTCTTGTCGGAGCAACCCCACCTCCGGTTTAGACTTCCTTTGCAGGTCCCAGCGGCGACCGCGGCTTCCCCAATTCCAGCTTCTCCGGCGCAGGCAGATTTTTGCACCAACAAAGTTGTATAAAGATAAATTCTTTGATCCTTATGATTTTGAATATGAAACTTATGAATCTTGTCTCATGGGTGAATGACCAAGACTCTATTTACTAGACATAGAGAAAGGATGAGTGACATCTTAGATCTTGTACATACTGATGTTTGTGGTCCAAGGTCGACTCAAGCCAGAGGTGGATACTCTTACTTCATCACATTTACTGATGATATATCTAGATTTGTATATGTATATTCAGTGAAATACAAATTCGAAGCCTTTGATAAATTTAAAGAGTATCAAAGAATGGTTGAGAAACAAACTGATAAAAGTATTAAAACTCTTCGATCTGATCGAGAAAAAGAATACCTAACTAGTAAGTTTCTCGATCATATAAAATAAAATGGTATACTCTCTAAATAGACACCTTTTTACACTCCACAATTAAATAAAATTATGCAATGGAGGAATTGCACCTTATTAGATATGGTGTGGTCCATGATGTGTTTCATGGATCTTTCGATCTCTTTTTGAAGATATGCTCTCGAGGCCGCAGCGATGTTTTGAATAAAGTGCCATCCAAATCTGTCTTTAGCATTTCATATGAGATATGAAAAGGGAAGAGATCCAGTCTTAAACATCTTAACATTTGGCGTTGCCCTGCTTATGTGAAAAATATTGATGGACATAAGCTTAGTGCTAAATCAAAAAAATATAGGTTTGTGGGTTATCTCAAAGAGAGTATAAGATACTACTTCTACCATCCTACTCAATAAAAGATATTTGTTTGTAGGCATATCATTTTCTTGGAGAAAGAGTTTTTTCAAGAAGGGGGCAGTAGGAGGTCTGTTGAACTTGAGGAAGTTCAAAATCTATAACCCATCTAGGATTCACAAGCTGATTCTCAACCAGATATGCTTATTATTGAGGCACAGTCACTACACATATCTCTTCTCTGAAAGTCAAGTAGAGTGCATAATATACCGCTCAGATATAGATTTATCATTGAGAACGACAATACATCCCACATCATTGTGAATGATGATCCCATGATCTATAAGGAAGTAGTCATGAGTAGTGACTCTGATAGATGACTGAATGCCATAAAATTTAAAATGTGTTGGATTTCGATCATGTAGTAAAAAATAATTTTCAAAAATTTTAAAATCAAACAAGTCAATAGCTTTAATAATTAAAACTATTGAGCCAAATCCAAAACCCTAGAATCACCTTGTCGATAATGATCAAAACAAAATAAGCATGCAAAAGAGATAGAATTTTTACTTTCACCAAAAAGGATGAAGTGGCACATTGGTGTTCTCCATGAGACTCCAAAGTAGAGATCCTCCAATGGTGATCCATATGAAAGTTGGCCAAGGTCTTCCCTAATCGGTGCACCACTACAGCCTTTCTTCTCAAGAACACTATCGGCTTCAAACTCATGGTATGATTGCGTCAAAGCCCAATTGCTTCCAAGCTTGCCACCAGGATCATGCCAAGAAGATACTCTTCAGGTGTCTGACAACTTAAGATTTGATTTTTGGCTCTAACATATGAAAAAATCAAACCCTATGGCACACTAGCAATACTTGCAAAAAATCTCATCACCCTTCTTGCAACATTTGCCACTCAATTTTCCCTTACCTTTTTCTTAGATTTTTTTTTTCAAAATTTTTCTTATGATTTTCATGTCCCTTCTCTCAAGTTTCAATCCAAAAACTCAACAGCAAAGCCATGTGGGATGTCCCACTTAAATAAGGGACCAAGGGACATGTCATGGGACCAAGGGGCGCCAACCTTTGGCGCTCCAACTTCTCATGTAGTGAATAAATTCACTATGTATAATTTTGATGCATGAGATACTTCTTACAAAATAACTCTCCCTTTTTTACATACCATAAAAATTTCATTTAATTTTGGTAACAAATCAAAAGACTTCTAGTTTATCATTTAAGGCAATGCGTAAAGATAAGAGTCTTCATGAAGAAGGACTCTCCATCTTCACATGATAAAATAAGTTGGGTGGCATTTATTTTTGGGTATGGCTTTTGGTGGGTGCAGAGGGGTCCTTCTCCACTTGAAACTATTTCAAGTTGGATAGGAAACTAATTAAGATAGACCCAATCTCATTAGGTCAAACACAACTGGCCTAGGTTAGCTCAAACACTTTGATCTCAACCAATTTAGGAACTTGGGTTAATACAATGTGCTAGCATATCTAATTAACCTATAGAATTTATATTAAACTCTAACTAAATTAGATCAAGACCAAATTTCAAAGTGTGTGACCCACTGAATTTCAAATCTAACCAGTAGTGGATCAAGACTTTCGACGTAACCCTAATCCCATGAAATTAGATCACCCGAAGAGTCCCAATCAACTTGGACTCTTTCAAATTGATTCTAGAATTATTTTTTTTTTATTTTAACAAATATACAAATCAAAATTAACATCTAAAAATATATCATAATTATCCAAAAGATTTAAAATTTTGATAAAAAATTATCAAAATATCCTTCAGTGGTAAGTTACCATATAATTCAATCCTTCAGTCAAACAACATTCCAGATGAGCTGTGGATATAAAAATAGATCAAACCCAATCACTTATCATTATGCATCTCAATCAGAAGATGATGATTTAGTTGATGATACATTAGAAATTTTTTTCTAATTATCATCCTGCTTTGGCTAAAAACTTTCGAATCAACAACCTATGAGATCATATAGGATGTTCGCTTCTCATATTAGGAGTGACTGATTTCTTATTGATCACTCACAATCTTCATGCACTCTTCACTATATCCAGAACACCCCACACAAGGATCAAAGAATCAAGTTAGGAAGTAAACCAAAATATGGATCCAAATACACAAGGTACCATAGCGATCTCAGGTTTAACAATCACTTACACAACTCCCACTAGAGAATCATCAGTTGACATGTAAATAAGACTCCATCTGATATTCTCTCGTAGGTCTATTCAGTGAACTCATTCTCAAATGAGCACCCATATCTTTATATTAGTGTCACCACACAAGTTGTTGTGAGACCAACCACCCTTATTTCTGAGCATACATAGGGCATGCCAGTCTTACCGGTATCATTGATCCTCGACTCAATGAACCAACGACTAGAATATTTTAGGTCATGGCTAGCAAGGATTTAAGTTACTGATGTGATCTCATCACGACCTTAAAACCATTATTCGGATCTATGGGGTTCATTATAATCTTAAAAATAATAAGATGTAGTATATAATGAATCAAAAATATTATTTTATTAATAATATAAATATCAATTATATGAGTCTAAAAGATAAATTACAATAAATATCCTATCACATCCCATATGCGATTGGCTTGTAGGATATTATTCTTTCAATCTCCCACTTGCACTAAAGCCAATCGCCCTTATACTTGATACCTATGCTATCAAGGTGGCAGTCAAACTGCTGCATTGACAAGGCCTTAGTGAACGGATCCGCTATATTATTCTTGGTGTCAACTCGCTCCACGATCACATCGCATCTTTTGATTATCTTCCGAATGAGGTAGAACCATCTTAGGATGTGCTTGGATTTATGATGAGACCTTGATTTTCTTAGCTTGAGCAACTACCCCAGTATTATCACAATAAAGAGGCACTGGTTGTTCAATCTCAGAAATTACATCCAACTCTGTAATGAATTTTTTCATCCAGACAGCCTCCTTAGTAGCCTCACTAGTAGCAATATATTCAGCCTCAGTGATCGAGTCAGCAACAGTTTGCTATTTGAAACTTTTTTAACTTACTACGTCACCATACAAAGTGAACACATACCCAGATATAGATTTGCTATCATCCGGATTAGATTAAAAATTAGAATCAGTATAAACTTTCAGTTTTAAATCAGATCCACCATATATTAGAAAAATATCTCTAGTCCTTCTCAAGTACTTGAGTATATTTTTCATAGCTTTTCAATGATCCTCTTCGGGATCAGCCTGAAATCTACTTACAATGTCTAAGGCACAAGCCACATCAGGCCTGGTACATAATATAGCATACATAATCGATCCTATAATCGAAGCATAAGGAATAGAACTTATTCTATTTCTTTCTTTAGGAGTCTTAGGAGACATCTTCTTAGGGAGTTGTATGCCATGACCTATGGGCAAATAACCTCTTTTACTTCTCTCCATCTTGAACCTCTTCAACACAAGGCCAATTTACATAGACTGAGACAAGCCTAGCATCCTTTTTGATCTATTCTTATAGATCTTTATACCAAATATATAGGATGCCTCACCTATGTCTTTCATGAAAAATTTTTGTGATAGCCAAGACTTGACCGATTGCAACATCGGGATATCATTGCCAATGAGCAGTATGTCATCCACATACAAGATCAAGAAGATAATAGCACTCTCATCATTTTTTTATACACACAAGGTTGATCCATATTTTTGATGAAGCCAAACGATTTGATTGTCTCATCAAAATGGATGTTCCAACTATGGGGAAAATTCAGTGCAGGGGTAAAATGGTAATTTTAAAATATTTACAAAATTATGATTTTACAGCAGAAAAATATTAATTAATCTAATTAATTAATAAAAATTTATCCTACTCTAGGATCTAAATATGATATATAGAATGCATTCATTTAAATTTGAATTTCAAATTCAAACAGTAAATACTTTACTGTAATGTGTTCAGAACACAATACCTTTGTGCGGGTAGTAGATCGCCATAATCTGATCACCGTCAGAAGAGTCTGGTCATGCGATGCAGCCACACAGTGTGTCTAACCTCTGTGGATCATCCACACGAAGCTTCCGGTCTGATCGACTCCTCACGAGTGCTAGCTCGTTGTAAAGCCCTTTCGACGGTCGATGCTGATCGAACTCCTTCGATCGATGTCTGTCGATTTTTCAGATGCTCCAGATCATCAACAGACGTGCTTGAGAGGATGTTGAAGATCTTCCTAAGATTTTGTGGGCTCACGACACTCGTAGCTCACTTTCTCACTTCCCGAACCCTAGGCAAAAACTCTAGGAAACTCACTGGAAACCTTACACCCACTTTTCTTTCTTTTCTTTCTTTTTCTCTTGGAAGGATATGGACTTCCTTCTCATGCACAAGACTTCTGATGCCCCAAAATTTTTCTCCAAAAATCTTCTTCTTACACTTCCCACTCTTCTCCTCCTTTTATAATAACGTCAAACGTCTTATCCAAAAGAAAGGATAAAGATGAGTAATTGCACATTTGAATTCAAATCAAATTTGAATTCAAATGGACACCAACTCATCCCTTATCCATTAAAGGCGTGAGGCATGGCTTAAATTGTGCATGGAGTGATTTCATGAGAAACCTTTTCTCATGTAATAAATGGGGCATAAAAAAAGGGATAAGGTGCAAAGATTGATTGCCATTCAAATTCAAACTTTATTTTGAATTTGAATGGCCAACCAATCATCCTTATCCATTCATATGGCACATTAAAGTGGGGCATGGAGAGGGCTTAGCATGAGGAAATAATTCATGAGAAGTTCTTTCTCATGAATTCAAATGGGTGCAATGGAAGTGAGGTGGCGCATGGAGATTGGGTCAACGTGGTTTAATTATTTAAACCAACCTAATTGAACCAAATAATTTAGGTCCAATTAGACTAATTTAAACCTAATTAAATTAAACTTAATTAGGCTCAATAAAATTCTAATCAAATCAGAAATTGACTAAGCCCAACCCCTGATCAAATCAGGGACCAAACCATCTCGATGATTAGGTCAACTCTTAACCTAATCGGGTCAAACCCAACTAAATCAAATTCAATTGGACTTGATCCAAAAATAATTACTCAATCAAAATGAGTAATTAGTGATCAAATCACTAATTAAACCTCTCATAAATACTGAGTCCAAATCTGATGGACAATCGGGCATCAGAATTCATCGATATGTAACCCTGATCGAAAAGTCCCAACCAGTGGGACTCTTGACCCCGGTACCCATAATGTGTGGAACTCGTGATCAGAGAATCCTGATTCTCAATCACTGAGCCCCAAACATGTAGGATTCTACATCAGCCATCAGATCAGATAGGAACCTCTAATGTGTGTGACGCCGCAGGTTCGAACCTAAGCCGGTAGCACAGGAACCAATTCCTGTACTAATCGAAGTGACCATCTAGCAATGGTACCCGATGTCCGGATAGGTCGAATAGTCGTAATCGCAACACTCAGAACCTACATGAATATGGTTACTGTATAATTCATCCTTTTGACCCCTGTGTTTAGGATGACTCAGGGATAAACTGTCAACCCTGATCATATCATCCGAATTGTGCTCAACTCAAACAGTCCTGTGACTCCTCACAAGGACTACCTTGGCCAAGATTTTGCTAAATTGAAACATGACTGTACACAGCTCCTAAACTGGAGTGGTCAATCCCATCTTGACACACGCACCGACAAGTCAAGTACTTAACTACACCTAGCAGCCTTCCATCACTGAATTAGAAATTCAGATAGTCCAATGCCTAAGTGCAGTGAGTTGCTTGCAAGTCACCGTGGTGGTCTCAGGTCGGAGGGGCATTTATATCCATATTCCATCAGAGCAAATCTTGACAGCAGAAATAGCTCCAGAGTCGGTCACATTCAGTGCAGATGTACCCTTACATCTCACCTGTATGCCATACCAGTGTATCCACACTCATTGGTTAAGAGGACAACCAACCTATATGACACACAATGACCTATGCTTGATAAACGTTGTCATCCTTGATAACAACATATCATTTGATCGCGAACAGATTTAAGGACTAAACGATAAATCCTCCTTTGTCGAGTCTAAATAGTCCTAAGGACTTCACCACAACATAGGAGTTCATTAGAAGATGAAACATTTTGTAATAAAAAATACAAAAATAATTTTTATTAATTCATAATTCATGTACAAATATAAAAATGAGCACAACCGTCAACAGGCTGACGATTGGCTTTGGGACACTATTCCCAACAATCTTCTACTTGGCCTAAAGCCAGTCGATGCAGTATCTAATACCCATCTTCGACTTATAATTGTCGAACTCCTTCACCGCAATGGCTTTAGTGAATGGGTCAGCCAGGTTCTCCTTCTCGTCGATCTTCTGAAGGTCGATGTCACCTCAATCCATAATTTCTCGGATGAGATGGTAGCGACGCAGAATATGCTTCATCCGCTGGTGTTCCTTCGGTTCCTTCACCTGAGCAATGGCTCCAGAGCTGTCACAGTAGAGCAAAATTGGACCAACAAGGGAGGGTGCTACTCCGAGCTCGATGATGAACTTCCTCAGCCACACCTCTTCTTTGGCAACATCTGATGCAGCGACATACTCTGCCTCGCAAACTGAATCAGTCATTGTGTGCTGCTTGGAACTTTTCCAGCA
The DNA here is from genome assembly GCF_000442705.2 of Elaeis guineensis. Classification (NCBI taxonomy): domain Eukaryota; kingdom Viridiplantae; phylum Streptophyta; class Magnoliopsida; order Arecales; family Arecaceae; genus Elaeis; species Elaeis guineensis. The sequence continues at coordinate 77,788,191 of NC_026000.2, forward strand.
GATAGCCCCACCATTAAGGGTAAAAATAAATCCCGACACACTTTTGTTGTCATCGTGATCAGACTGGAAACTAGAGTCTATAAACCCTATAAGTCTCAAGTTCGATTCACCATAAACAAGCCACTGGTCCTTAGTATTTCTTAAATACTTCAGGATGGTTTTAACAACCTTCCAGTGATTCTCCCCTGGATCAGATTGGTATCTACTCACTACCCCTAGTGAGTATGCCACATCTGATCGTGTACATATCATGACGTACATGATAGATCTCACTGTCGAAGCATATGGAATCCTACCCATACGCTCTCTCTCTTGAGGTGTTGTCAGACAATCCCTCTTCGAGAGAGAAATTCCATGGCCTATCGAAAGATAGCCTTTCTTAGAATTCTCCATGCTGAACCTCTTCAGTATAGTATTAATGTACGTGGACTGAGATAAACCAAGCAACCTTTTAGATCTATCCCTATAGATCCTCATCCCTAGGATGTAGGAAGCTTCTCCCAGATCCTTCATGGAGAACTGTGATGACAGCCAAATCTTTATTCCCTGTAATGCAGGGATATCATTCTCGATTAAGAGAATGTCATCCACATACAATACAAGAAATACTACTACTGGACCATTAGCCCATTTATAAATGCAGGGCTCTTCTTCATTCTTAACGAAGCCATATGTCTTGATCGTCTTATCAAAACGTATGTTCCAACTCCGTGATGCCTACTTAAGTCCATAAATGGACCTCTGTAGTCTGCACACCTTAGACTCATCTATGGACGTGAATCTTTCAGGTTGTATCATATACACCTCTTCGTCCAGCTCTTCATTTAGGAAAGTTGTCTTCACATCCATCTGTCAGATTTCATAGTCCAGATGGGCAGCTATCGCAAGCATAATCCGAATGGATTTGAACATTGCCATAGGAGAAAATGTCTCGTCATAGTCTATACCATAACATTGACGATATCCCTTGGCAACCAGATGGGCTTTATAGGTTTCCACCTTTTCGTCTGTGCCCCTCTTCCTCTTGAAGACCCACATACACCCTATGGGTTTTACTCCTTCGGGTGGGTCAACCAATGTCCACACATCGTTGACCTTCATGGACTCCATTTCAGATTTCATGGCCTCCAGTCATTTCTCAAAGTTGGATCTCTGCATTGCATCCATGTAGGTGATCGGATCTTCATCATTTTCATCAAGTTCGATAGGATCGTCGTCCCGGACCAAGAAACCATAGTATCTGTTCTATTGACGTGGTACTCTACCAGATCGCCTTAAGGGTGCTTGAACAATGGGCTCCGGATATGATCTAATCAAATCTGGTTCAGGTTCAGCAACTTGTGTCGGTTTTTCCACCTGTCGAACTTTGTCAAGTTGACCTTAGAGGCAACAGTCCCTTCACTAAGGAACTCTTTTCCAAAAAGATTGCCTTAAGGCTGACAAACACTTTTTGCTCATCAGCTAGGTTGAAGTAATACCCTTTGATCTCTTTTGGGTACCCTATAAAATTACACTTATCAGACCTAGGTCCAAGCTTGTCCGTAATTAAATATTTAACATAAGCCGGACACCCCCAAACCCTAAGGTGCGAGAGTACTGGCTTACGTCCTATCCATATCTCATATGGCATTTTAGTTACAGACTTACTCGAAACTCTATTTAGAAGGTAGCAAGCCGATTCGAGCACATATCCCCAGAAGAAGATCGGCAGACCAGTAAACCCCATCATGGATCGAACCATATCCAACAAGGTTCGATTCCTCCTTTCAGACACACCATTATGCTGTGGTGTTCCAGGAGGTGTCCACTGAGAGAGAATTCTATTCTCCCCAAGATATGTCAGAAAATTATTGGAAAGGTATTCACCTCTTTGATCAGATCGAAGAGTTTTAATACACTTTCCAGTTTGTTTTTCTACCTCATTTCGAAATAGTTTGAACATTTCAAATGACTCCGACTTATGCTTCATTAAATAGACATACCCATACCTCGATAGGTCGTCTGTGAAGGTTATGAAGTAGAAATATCCACCTCTTGCACTTGAGCTCATGGGTCCACATACATCAGAATGTACCAGAGCCAAGAGTTCACTGGCTCGCTCACCTTTTCCAGTAAAAGGTGACTTAGTCATTTTACCAAGAAGATAGGACTCACAGGTTGGAAGTGATTCATAATCACCTACTTCAAGAATTCCTTCTTGAGCCAACCAGTTTATCCTGTTCTTATTGATATGACCTAGCCTACAGTGCCAAAGGTAGACTTCTGACACATTATCTATTCTAGGGCATTTACCGGAGGTTTGAACCACATTAACAGGTTGTGATAGAAAGTAAATTCTATTATTAAGTTGTCCAACAAACATTGTAACACCATTCAAAATGATATTGCAAATGTTTCTTTTTATTAAAAATTGATAACCGTTCATGGCCAAAAGGCCTACAGAAATAATATTTAATAAAAATCTTGGACAATAGTGACATTCACTCAGAATTATGTTTCGAGAATTGATTACAAGGTTCATGATTCCTAATGCTAGAACTGGAACTTTGCTTCCATCTCCAACGTTCAGGAATCTCTCGCCTTCATCAAATCTCCTACTGACCTGTAGACCCTGCATCAAATTGCAAATATGATAAAGGCTTCCAGTATCCAATACCCAGGCAGTAGTATCACAAATGGAAAAGTTGTAAGGTGTTATCATATAAGTACCTTGCTTCTTCTTTGGCCTGTTCGGGTCCAGTGAGGCAATATATAGAGGACAATTCCTCTTCCAGTGCCCCTGCTTCTTGCAAAAGAAGCACTCCACCTGGCTCTGGTCGGGCTTGCGCTTCTTGGTCTGACCATGTGCAGACATCCCAGCATGCGGTTGCACCTTCTTATTCTTCTTCTTCTTGTTCTTCTTCCCTTTCTTAAAGGGTCGACGATCAGAAGAAGACCCTCCCACAACATTTACCGACTTCTTATGGAGCTGGTGATCCTTCTCAAAGTTTTGCAGCAACCCCAACAAGCCGTGGTAGTTCACTGCAGGCTTTGTCATCCGAAAATGAGTAAGGAAGGGGAGGAAGGACTTGGGCAATGAATTAAGGATTGCATCCTTATCGAGTTACTTGTGCAAGGGAAAGCCCAGTTTACTTAGGCGCTTAATCATTTCGATCATGTACAGTACATGATCAGTGACTAAGGCTCCATCTCTCATCCGAGCATTGAAAATGGCATAACTAGTTTTGTGCCTTTCAACGTCGTCAGGCGTGCCAAAGGAGTCGTTCAACAATTGAAGTATCTCCTGGGGCTAGGCATTCTCGAACCTGCGGCTGAACTCATCATTCATTGCCGCCAGCATTATGCATTGAATGGTGGTGCGGTCGTTGAGCCACTTCTGATAAGTGTCTCGGACCATCCCTCTAACATTCGAGACTGGCTCCTCAGGTGCCAGATCCGTTACTACATAAAGGATCCGCTCATGCTCAAGGATGATTTTTAATTTTTGATACCAGCTATCGAAATTAGGTCCCATGAGCTTGTCATTATCTAATAATGACCGGAGCGACAGGGTAGTGGCCATAGCTACATAAAAAAAAATTAGACCTCTATTAGTACATAAATTATAAATACTAAAGACTTGGACTTTAGTCTAAAGTTTTTTCCAGTATTTTTATGAACTGGTAGCCTCAACCTCCAATTCGAGGAATTACTTTAATTCCTTAGTGGGTACTAGAATCCACACAGACTACACACGAGCCCAACTTTGGTTAGTCAACACATGTGCATCTATGGGTAGGTTCATAACCAGTTGTTTCTCTAAACAACTTCTAGTAATTGATTTTGCCCCAGAACCTAATCAGTAGGCTTTGGCCTCCACTGAAAAGATCTGGTTAGGTCCAACCATTAACATGATTTGATTTGATGAATCAGACCAATAAATGATCAGGTCCGACTTTGGCCGGCCAACCTGACCACCATCAGAAAGACTCAAACCAAATAATTATATTATGAATGATAATTCCATTAGTCAATAAGCACCAGGCCTTTGAGCCTCCAATGATTATTAAACTAATGGACTCATTATCACTCACTTAATAGGAGGCTGTGACTTAGTTATCAATATAACTTAATCATTTTTAGGGTCCTAATAATTTTTGAGGATTTTATTAAAGGATAGATGAGAAGAAAATATCCAGCCAATTTCAATTCTCCCACTGACTTCACCAAGTCAGATTAAAAAAAAAATTTAATTAAAGCTGGCATTAGGAGCACCTAAATCAGTCAAACTGATTTACCTAATAACATGGGTGAGCCCTAATCACCAAGTGATCTAATCAAAACCTAATTCACCAGGTTGGCCAGGTAAGTGAGATCAGTGGTGGGGAAAAGCCATTAACTCATCAGAGATCGAATCACTGCGAGTAGCTCCCGCTTAAAAATCACTGGTCAAACTGCCAAACTTACCTTAGACACCAACCGGTTCATTAGTTTTAATTTGATCAACTTAGTAAATAGGGTTCCACCGCATAGCCATGAATTAAGTCCATCTTGGTCTAGTTAAAGACATGGACCCATTCAACTACAACTATTAGAGTTGAGTCTAGAGTATCCTTGACCTAATCTAATTCAACTTTTGATTAGATTTGACCAATTACTCTAATTTAGTCCATTTCTTTAAGCTAACCTTAGGTCTAATCCAATTATGGACCTAATCCATCTAACCCATTGACCCATAAGTTTATGCAATTATCTTAGGTCTTAATTCATAATTCTAAACCTACTAGACAATACTTAATTCTTTTAATTAAGTATTTGGGCTGATGGGTCAGGGTTTGGTATTTCGAGAATAATTTTTAAATTTGAAAGATTTTATTTTTTGTTCACCAAATATGTTGACTCATTTCACAAATAGATCAGCACATTTCATAAATAGCAATCATATTGCTAATTACATAACAGAAAATAACTCAATCAAAATAAATCATGAATATTCCTTTAGATTTAATCTAGCACATTCATGATAAATTTTACAATTGAACCTTTACAATTAATTCCTTTTGCTGCTTCATCTTCATGGGATATAATTGTAGCGGCACCCCTACCGCCATAGGAGACCCCATCGAATGGGAGGAGAGGGCCTTTAAACCCTACTTTTCTCCTATGACCGGACGGCCATGGCAACCAACCCAATTCGATTACTTGCTACTTGGATCAAGTATATCTAAATATACCAATTTCAAAATTTAAATTTCAAATTTCAAATTTTAAATTTAATTTAAATTTTAAATTTTAAATTTTGAATTTCAAATTTTAAATTTTAAATTTTGAATTTCAAATTTGAAATTTTAACCAAATTTCAAATTTCAAATTTTAAATTTCAAATTTTTGAATTTTGAATTTCAAATTTCAAATTTCAAATTTTGAATTTCAAATTTTTGAATTTTGAATTTCGAACAACTTTCAAAATTTAAATTTTAAATTTTAAATTTCAAATTTAAATTTAAATTTTAGATTACAACTTAATTTACGCATGCAAATATATATATCATATCTAAGAACCCACTCTGATACCATTTGTGGAGAAAATTCAGTGTAGGGGGAAAATGATAATTTTAAAATATTTTTAAAATTATGATTTTATAATGAAAAAATATTAATTAATCTAATTAATTAATATAAATTTACCCTACACTAGGATCTAAATAAGAAATGATATATAGCACGTATTCATTTAAATTTGAATTTTAAATTCAAACAGTAAACACTTTACTGTAATGTGTTCAGAACACAATACCTTTGTGCGGGTAGTAGATCGCCGTAATCTGATCACCATCGGGAGAGTCTGATCATCATGATGTAGCCACACAATATGTCTAGACTCTACGGATCATCCACACGAAGCTCCCGATCTGATCGACTCCTCACGAGTGCTAGCTCGTTGTAGAGCACTTTTGATGGTCGATGCTGATCGAACTCCTTCGATCGACGTCTGTCGATTCTTTAGATACTCTGGATTATCAAAAATGTACTTGAGAGGATGTTGAAGATCTCCCTGAGATTTTGTGGGCTCACGATACTTGTAGCTCACTTTCTCAGTTCTCGAACCCCAGGCTAAAACTCTAGGGAACTCACTGGAAACCTTGCACCCACTTTTCTTTCTTTTCTTTCTTTTTCTCTTGGAAGGATATGGACTTCCTTCTCACGCACAAGACTTCTGACGCCCCTGAATTTTTCTCCAAAAATCTTCTTCTTACACTCCCCACTCTTCTCCTCCTTTTATAACAACGTCAAACGTCTTATCCAAAAGAAAGGATAAAGATGAGTAATTGCATATTTGAATTCAAATCAAATTTGAATTCAAATGGACACCAACTCATCCCTTATCCACTAAAGGTGTGAGGCGTGGCTTAAATTGTTTATGGAGTGATTTCATAAGAAATCTTTTCTCATGTAATAAATGGGGCATAAAAAAAGGGATAAGGCGCAAAGATTGATTGCCCATTCAAATTCAAACTTTATTTTGAATTTGAATGGCCAACCAATCATCCTTATCCATTCATATGGCACATTAAAGTGGGGCGTGGAGAGGACTTGGCATGAGAAAATAATTCATGAGAAGTTCCTTCTCATGAATTCAAATGGGTGCAATGGAAGTGTGGTGGCGCATGGAGATTGGGTCAAGGTGGTTTAATTATTTAAACCAACCTAATTGAACCAAATTATTTAGGTCTAATTAGACTAATTTAAACCTAATTAAATTAGGCTTAATTAGGCTCAATAAAATCCTAATCAAATCAAGAATTGACTAAGCCTAACTCCTGATCAAATCAGGGACCAAACCATCTCGACGATTAGGTCAACTCTTAACCTAATCGGGTCAAACCCAACTAAATCCAATTCAATTAGACTTGATCTAAAAATAATTACTCAATCAAATTGAGTTAATTAGTGATCAAATTACTAATTAAATCTCTCATAAATATTGAGTCCAAATTCGATGGACAATCGAGCATCAGAATTCATCGATATGTAACCCTGATCGAAAAGTCCCAACCAGTGGGACTCTTGACCCCGGTACCCATAATGTGTGAAACTCGTGATCAGAGAATCCTGATTCTCGATCACTGAGTTTTAAACATGTAAGATTTTACATCAACCATCAGATCAGATAGAACCTCTAATGTGTGTGACCCCGCAGGTTCGAACCTAAGCTGGTAGCACAAGAACCAATTCCTGTACTAATTGAAGCGACCATCTAGCAATGGTACCCAACATCCGGATAGGTCGAATAGTCGCAATCGCAATACTCAGAACCTACATGAATATGGTTACTGTATAATTCATCCTTTTGACCCCTGTGTTTAGGATGACTCAGGATTAAACTGTCAACCCTGATCAGATCATCCGAATCGTGCTCAACTCAAACAGTCCTGTGACTCCTCACAAGGACTACCCTGGTCAAGGTTTTGCTAAATTAAAACACGACTATACATAGCTCCTAAACTAGAGTGGTCAATCCCATCTTGACACACGCACCGATAAGTCAAGTACTTGACTACACCCAGCAGCCTTCCATCACTGAATTAAAAATTTAGGTAGTCCAGTGCCTAAGTGCAGTGAGTTGCTTGCAAGTCATCGTGGCGGTCTCAGGTCGGAGGGACATTTATACCCATATTCTATCAGAGCAAATCTTGATAGCAGAAATAGCTCTGGAGTCGGTCAAGTTCAGTGCAGATGTACCCTTACATCTCACCTGTATGACATACCAGTGTATCCCACTCATTGGTTAAGAAGACAACCAACCTATATGACACACGATGATCTATGCTTGATAAACATTGTCATCCTTGGTAACAACGTATCATTTGGTCACGAACAGATTTAAGGACTAAATGACAAATCCTCCTTTGTCGAGTCTAAATAGTCCTAAGGACTTCACCACAACATAGGAGTTCATTAGAAGATGAAATATTTTGTAATGAAAAAATACCAAAATAATTTTTATTAATTCATAATTCATGTACAAATACAAAAATGAGCACAACCGTCAATAGGCTGACGATTGGCTTTGGGATACTATTCCTAACACCAGCTCCTCGATGCTTTCTTTAATCCATAAATGGATCTATTCAGCTTGCATACCTGATTTACTTTTTCACTAGAGACAAATCTCTCTAGCAAAGTCATATAGACTTCTTCCTCAAGATTTTTATTAAGGAAGGCAGTCTTGACATCCATCTACCTGATCTTATAGTCATGGTATGCCGCAATAGCAAGCATTATCCAAATAGACTTGAGCATGGCTACTGACGAAAAGGTTTCTTCATAATCAACATCTTATTTTTATCTAAAATCTTTGGCCACCAAACTAGCCTTATAGGTCTCTACCTGACCATCTACTCCAATCTTTTTTTTGAAGACCTATTTGCAGCCTATTGGGGTCACACCCTTAGGCGTATCAACTAAAGTTCAAACTTAGTTAGTATACATAGAGTCAATTTTAGATTTTATGGCATTGAGCCACTTGTCAGAGTCACCACTCATGACTACTTTCGAATAGGTGTGAGATCATCATTCTCAATGATGTGGGATGTGTTGTCATTCTCAATGACAAATCCATACTTGAGTGGTATATTACGCACTTTACATGACCTTCGGAGAGGAGGTGTGTGTAGTGGCTGTACCTCAACAATGGGCACATCTGGTTGAGAACCATTTTGTGAATCATAGATGGATTGTAGATTTTGAACTTTCTCAAGTTCAACAGACCTCCCACTGCCTCCTTAGATAAACTCTTGTTTCAAGAAAATGACATGCCTACCAACAAACACCTTTTGTTGAGTAAGGCTGTAGAAGTAGTATCCTATACTCTCTTTGGGATAACCTACAAACCTTTATTTTTCTGATCTAGCATCCAGCTTATGTCCATCAATATTTTTTACATAAGCTGGGCAACCCCGGATCTTAAGATGCTTAAGATTGGATTTTTTTTTTCATATTTTATATGAAGTGCTAGAAATAGATTTAGAAGGTACTTTATTTAATATATACGTTGCGGCCTCGAGAGCATATTTTCAGAAGGATAGTGGAAGATCCATGAAATACATCATAGACTGCACCATATCTAATAAGGTATGATTTTTTATTTTCATAATTTTATTTAATTATGGAGTATAAGAAGGTATCCATTAAGAAAGTATTTTATTTTATTTTAAATAATCAAGAAACTCACTAGACAAGTATTCTCCTCTTTGATCAGATTGAAGAGCTTTAATACTTTTACCAGTTTATTTTTCAACCATTCTTTGATACTCTTTAAATTTGTCAAGGGCTTTGGATTTGTATTTTATTAAATACACATATCCAAACCTAGACCTATCATCAGTAGACATGATGAAGTAAGAGTATCCACCTCTGGCTTGAGTCGACATTGGACCACATACATCAGTATATACAAGGTCCAATATGTCACTCGCCCTTTCTCCATGTCCAGTAAATGGAGTCTTGATCATTTTACCCATGAGGCAAGATTCATAAGTTTCATATGATTCATAATTATAAGGATCAAAGAATTTATCTTTGTATAACTTATTGGTTCTCGACTCATTTATATGGCCAAGTCGGCAATGCCAAAGGTATGTGACATTCACATCCTCTCTCTTTCTTTTCTTCATATTATCAATATGAAGTACATTATCACTAAGTAAAGACAATAAAAGATCATTATCAACATAAGCACTCCCATAATATTCATTAGAAAAATATATAGAACAACCATTGTACTTTACATTTATTTCAAAACCTTGTTCCAATAACAATAGTATAGAAATAATGTTTCTAACAATATTAGGGATACAAAAATAGGTCTTCAGTTCCAAAACTTTACTCGAAAGTAACTTTAAAATCCTGATTCCTATGGCTTCGGCCTGAATGGACTCTCTAATAGCATCAAACAGCTCGAAGTCATCTTTGTTCAAACTCTTTATTTTCTTAGACCCGACAATGATTTGCAAAGGTGTGAACCATAGGTGATATCCAATATCCAAAAATCTAAAATTAAAGTACTTAATGATAAATTAGTTTATATCACATACAAATCTTTAGCAATATTTATCGATTTCATGGTTGTAAGGTACTCCTTGTAATTTTTCTTCCAGTGGCCCTCCTTGCCACAGTGATAGCAAGTACCTTTGGCGGAGACTTTCTTCATCTTCTTCTTGGAGATGCCAGTCTTAGGGTTCATCTTTTTCGTAGCACCCTTCTTTGGCTTCTTCTTGTTGATCTTATCAACAAAAAGAATCGAAGCTTTTTCATCCTTGAAATGGCTCTCTGCTATTTTCAGCATGTTCAACAGTTCTGGCAGGCTGATGTTCTGTTTGTTCATATGATAATTTATAACAAACTGAGAAAAGAAGTCAGGGAGAGACTACAGGATCAAATCCTGGCTCAGTTCACCATCCATGGTAAAATCCAACTGTCTCAGACAAGTGATCAAATCAATCATCTTCAGGACATGTGTTTGCACAGAGGTGCCTTTAGTCATGCAGACATAAAAAAATTACTTTGATATCTCATATCAAGTAGTTCGACTTTGTTCTCCATATAACTCCTTAAGATTAAGGAGTATAGAGATAACATCCATATCCTCATGCTACCTTTGAAGCTCGTTGCTCATGGATGCAAGCATGATGCATTTGATAGTCACACTGTCATCTTTCTACATCTTGTATGTGGCCCTTTCCTCTTCGAAAGTATCTTCCCCAAGAGAATTTGGTGCAGGTGTATCCAGAATGTAAGTGACTTTCTCCTAAGTGAGAATAATTCTCAGGTTCCTTAATCAGTCGACATAGTTAGGTCCAGTCAACTTGTTTGCATCTATGATGCCTCTAGGTGACAGTGAGGATGCCATGTGTGTAGTTAATCTACAATAATAAGAACACAATATATGCGGATGACTCATGATGATATTCATAACTAGATTAAAATTTTTATCTAATTGTCTCTTACTATTTTATCAAACTTTATAATCCTCAAATATGAAAATCGAAAAATATACTAATATTTCTTAGTGGGCTTGAGATCCCTAATCCTCACAAATACCTTATGGATAGCATAACAAGTATTCATGAGTTCAAGAGTAGGTAACTCTTTACCAATTGTATCTCTACAATTCTCAATATTTTTTTCTCTGACCTTTAGATCACATATAGTCTTGTGGATAGTACAAAAAACTATAGTATTCTAGCTAAGTTGATCCTTCAATCTCATATGGTCATACTTAAACAATGCTGCCCTTGTAGATATCACAACAAAGCAATACTATTCAAAATATGCCATAAGCATCAAAATACACTTGATCAACATCATATCAATTTCTATAGTAAGCCTTGTGGATAGCACAATAAACTCACTAAGATCTTGACATACTCTATTGATCAAGTTTGAAGGAAGACCCTTGTAATGTCTACATCACTAATCAATCTAAGTTTGAAATTCAATAAGATCAAATTGGTCAGATCAGTAAGTGGGAGGCACCTCGTAACTTGTTTTAGACACCAACAGAGTTGACCAGACCAGCATATGGACCTAATTAAAAATTTACCTTTCACACTTTCTTCAACACCAATTGATCTAAAGAATTCAACTTTTGAATTGAAAGTAAATCACAACATTACAACTTAATATAATTTTTAAGAGGGACTTTGAACTGATCTCGGTACATCCTAACTACGACTATATAAAATGTACTTTACATATTATGCATTATGGTATGTAAACACTGAAGGAACTAGATCTAGGGTTTCAGGGTTAGATCTTGAAACTTTTTCAAGATCATACAGCGGAAGACTAAAATAAATCAAAATTTATTTTCTAAAATCAAAAAATTCCTAGATCTAAGATCTTATTACATGATTATTCATAGCATTAAATCAAAAATTAAAATATATATAAATATAGTATGAACTACATGTTGATCATATCAACATGTTTCGATACTAGCTACATCTAATGTATGTATTAAACAATAGATCAGATCTATTACCTTGCAAGTTAGATATTCTAACCTTGTTGATCTGGGCTCGAGGATGATGTTGCAAGCCGCACACACGTCTGACCTCTAGGAGTCATCCACACGAGCCCACGAATCTCGATCAGAAGTCCTGCTTCAGGAAATCAGCACAGTATGCTAGTACTGCGCTGATCCTTCTTTGATGGTTGATCAGGTGCCTCCTTCTTCTTGATTTGGACTCTTCCAAAGATAGAAAGTAAAAGGAGGAGTTTCAGATCTGAGACACTCTCAGGAAACTCAAGATGGAGGGAGGAAAGATATGAAAACAAAAACCCAAGAAGAAGACCCTCTTCTTCTTCACATTTTTCTCTCTAGATACCCAAACTTGCATCTTTTATATCTCCACGACCCAAAGGTATTTCTCTCTGATTTTTGGATGGCACAAAGGTCTCTCAAATTTCTAAGTTTTCTTAAAATTTTATAAAGAAACTCATCTTATATAGAGAGATATGATAGAGTCCTTATCTAGGTCAAACACCTAGTCAAGGCTTATCCAAACATGGCAAGTTAAGGGACGCCCAACTCTTGAGCACCTCCTTCATATTTTTATGTATGGATCAATAAAAAAGGGTACACAATGTATACCCTAAAAGCCACAAAAATTCTAAAAAAAATTTGGATAAATTCGGTGCAAAATTGAAAGAGTTTTGGATTTCTAAAACTCTATCTCATAGAATTCGAAATCCAAACTTATTCCTTTTAGATTTGATCCAAACCACCTTCCATGTAAGAAAGAAGAGAGGAGACCTTTTGTGAATGTGGGAGAGATCTGAGAGAGGGCTTTTGTCGCATAAAATAAGTGGAGATTGGCATTAAATAAGAGAGAGGGCGTGGAGAAGGCTTATGTGGCGCAAGGTGGAATCCTAGTCTTACTAGGATTCTGTCTTATGACTTGTTTTAATTTGGTTTCCCAAACCAAATCAAATCAAAATTAGATCAACCCAATTAAAATAGGTTTTAACCTAATTAAGAATATAATTTAATCAGATTAAATTAGATTTAAATCTAATTTAATTTTTTAATCAAATTAGAAATTAGATTGACCCAAGTCCTAGTTGAACTAGGACTAGTTTTTCCTTGCACTTGGCTTATCCAATAAACCAATTGGACTTGATCCAATCAAGCCCAAATTAAATCTAATTAAATTATATTTAATTAGACTTAATCTCAAACCATTGGCTTAATCAAATTAAGCCAATCAGCAATCGAATTGCTAATAGTTCCTCCTGCAACACTTGCACTGGGTTAAATGTCAATCGTATTGATCATTTAACCCTAGAACGATTCTTAATCATTGATCAACCATCTGATCGGATCATGAACTCTAATGTGTGTGACCTCATAGGTCCGAACCTAAGCCGGTAGCATAGGAACAAATTCCTATACCAATCGAAGTGACCATCTAGCAATGGTACCCGACGACCGGATAGGTCGAATGTGTAGAACAACATCCTTAGAACCCATGCGGATATAGTTTTTATATAATTCATCCCCTTGACCAAAATGATCATAGGACACCCCAGAGCTCAACTGTCAACTCTGATCAGGTTGTCCACATTGTATTTCAAAATATCAAATCCATCTGACGGATTACCCTGGCCAAGATTTTGCTAAATTGAAATACAGCGACTCATTCTTCTCCAACTCTTGGGGTGGTCAATCCCATCTCGATCACACTCTGACTTCGCAAGTACTTAACTGTGCCCAGAAGCCTTCCATCCCTGAATTAAAAATTCAGTTAGTCCAGTACCAAAGCACAGTGAGTTGCTTGCAAGTCACTGAGGCGATCTCAAGTCTAAGGGACACTTATACCTATATCCCATCAGAGACATTCTCGACAGCAGAATGCTCTGGAGTTGGTCACGTTCAATGATGATGTACCCTTACATCTCACCTGTATGCCATACCAGTGTCTCCACACTCCTTGGTTAAGAGGACAACCAACCCATATGGCCTACAGCGACCTATGCTCGATAGAAGCTGTCGCCTTATTAACAGCTTATCATTTGGTCGTGAATAGTTTTAAGGACTAATCGATAAATCCTCTCTTTATCGAACTTAAATAGTCCTAAGGACTTCATCATAACAACGGAGTTCATTAGAAGATGAAAGCTTATGATGAAGATGCCAAATATATTTTATTTATTAACAAATCAATTACAATACTTGGTTGCTCAACCGTCAACAGCTTGACGATTGGCTTTTTGGGACACATTTCCCAACAACTCCCACTTGTCCTAAAGCCACTTGGCACAGTATCTAATACCCATCTTCGACTTGTGGTTGTCGAACTTTTTATCGCCAGGGCTTTAGTGAAGGGGTCGGCTAGGTTCTCCTTTCCGTCGATCTTCTGAAGGTCGACGTCACCTCCATCCACGATCTCTCAGACCAGGTGGAAGCGGTGCAAGATGTGCTTCGTCCGCTAATGTGCTTTGGGTTCCTTCACCTGAGCTATGGTACCAGTGCTGTCGCAGTAGAGCAGGACTGGACCATCGAGGGAGGGTGCTACTCCGAGCTCGTTGATGAATTTTCTCAGCCACACAGCTTCCTTCGCGGCATCTGATGCTACGATATACTCCGCTTCACAAATAGAGTCTGCCACAGTATGCTGCTTGGAACTCTTCCAGCAGATGGCTCCACCATTCAGAGTAAAGATATAACCCGACACGCTCCTGCTGTCATCATGGTCAGATTGGAAGCTGGAGTCTGTGAACCCCACAAGTTTCAGATCTGACTCGCCATAAACAACCATTGGTCCTTCGTATTTCTCAAATACTTAAGGATGGCTTTAACCACTTTCCAGTGATCTTCTCCAGGATCAGATTGGTATCTACTCACTACTCCTAGTGAGTATGCCACATCTGATCTTGTACATGTCATGGCGTACATGATAGATCCCACGGCTGAAGCATATGGGACTCTACTCATACGCTCTCTCTCTTCAGGAGTTGTCGGACAATCCTTCTTAGAGAGAGAAATTCTTGGCCTATCGATAGATAGCCCTTCTTGAAATTCTCCATGCTGAACCTCTTCAACACAGTGTCTATGTACATGGACTGGGATAACCCAAGCATCCTTTTAGATCTATCCCTATAGATCTTCATCCCTAGGATGTAAGATGCTTCACCCAAGTCCTTCATGGAGAACTGTGATGACAACCAAACTTTTATTCCCTGTAGTGCGGGGATGTCATTCTCGATTAAGAGAATATCATCCACATACAAGACAAGGAATACCACAACTGGACCATTTGCCCATTTATAGATGCAGGGCTCTTCTCCATTCTTAATGAAGCCATACATTTTGATCACCTTATCAAAACACATGTTCCAACTCCGAGAAGCTTGCTTCAGTCCATAAATGGATCTCTGAAGCTTGCACACCTTGGACTCATCTGTGGATGTAAACCCTCAGGTTGTATCATATACACCTCTTCAGTCAGCTCTCCATTCAGGAAAGCTGTCTTTACATCCATCTGCCAGATCTCATAATCCAGATGGACAGCTATTGCAAGCAATATCCGAATAGATTTGAGCATTGCCACAGGGGAAAACATCTCGTCATAGTCAATACCATAACGTTGACGATACCCCTTGGCAACCAGACGGGCTTTATAGGTCTCCACCTTTCCGTCTGCGCCCCTCTTCCTTTTGAAGACCCATTTACACCCAATGGGTTTAACCCTTCAGGTGGGTCAACCAATGTCCATACATCGTTGACCTTCATGGACTCCATTTCGGATTTCATGGCTTCAAGCCATTTCTCAGAATCAGGTCTCTGCATAGCATCCATATAGGTGATCGGATCCTCATTATTCTCATCAAGTTCGATGGGATCACCGTCCCGGACAAGAAACCGTAGTATCTGTCCGGCTGATGCGGTACTCTATCGGATCGCCTTAATGGTGCAGGTATATTGGGCTCCGGATGTGATCTAATCATATCCGACTCAGGTTCAGCTATTGGTGTCGGTCCTTCTACCTGTTGAACTTCATCAAGTTCAACCTTAGAGGCAACGGTTCCTTCACCAAGGAACTCCTTTTCTAAAAAGATTGCCTTAAGGCTGACGAACACCTTTTGTTCATCAGCATGGTAGAAAAAATATCCTTTTGTCTCTTTGGGGTACCCTATGAATGAGCATTTGTCAGACCTAGGTCCAAGTTTGTCTGTGACTAATCGTTTGACATAGGCCGGGCACCCCCAGACCCTAAGGTGTGAAAGTACTGGCTTACGCCCTGTCCATATCTCATATGGAGTCTTAATTACAGACTTACTTGGAATCCTATTTAACAGATAACAGGCCGATTCGAGTGCATATCCCAGAAGGATATCAGCAAGCTAGCAAAAACCATCATGGATCGGACCATGTCTAACAA
The DNA here is from genome assembly GCF_000442705.2 of Elaeis guineensis. Taxonomy (NCBI): domain Eukaryota; kingdom Viridiplantae; phylum Streptophyta; class Magnoliopsida; order Arecales; family Arecaceae; genus Elaeis; species Elaeis guineensis. The sequence goes on from NC_026000.2 coordinate 77,804,618, forward strand.
AGTCTGATTCCTCCTTTCAAACACACCATTATGCTGTGGTGTTCCTGGAGGAGTCCATTGGGAGAGAATCCCATTCTCTCCTAGATATGTGAGAAACTCACTAGAAAGGTATTCTCCTCCTCGATCAGATCGAAGAGTTTTAATACTCTTCCAGTTTATTTTTCTACTTCACTTCAGAATCGTTTGAACATTTCAAATGAATCCGACTTATGTTTCATCAGATAGACATATCCATATCGGGATAGGTCATCCATGAAAGTTATGAAGTAGAAATATCCACCTCTAGCACTGGTGCTCATGGGCCCACATACATCAGTATGTACTAGGCCCAAGAGCTCAGTAGCTCTCTCACCTTTTCAGTAAAAGGTGACTTGGTCATTTTATCAAGAAGATAGGACTCACAGGTTAGAAGTGATTCACAATCACTGACTTCGAGGATTCCCTCTTGAGTCAACCTATTTATTCTGTTCTTGTTTATATGACCTAGCCTACAGTGCCATAAGTAGATATCTGACACACTATCTAATCTAGGGTGCTTGCCAGTAGAATAGACTCTTATCAGGCTTGACCTTTTTGGTCTGGCTCTGCACTGATGTCCTAGCCTGAACTTGCACCTTCTTTACTTTCTTCTTCTTGTTCTTCTTCCCTTTCTTAAAAGGTCGAGAACCAGAAGACGAACCTCCCACTAAATTCACCGACTCCTTGTGAAGTTGGTGATCCTTCTCAAAGTTCTGAAGCAACCCCAGTAACCCGTGGTAGTTCTCTTCAGGCTTTGTCATTCTATAATGAGTGAGGAATGGGAGATAAGACTTGGGCAGCGAGTTCAGTATTGCATCTTTCCCAAGCTGCTCATGCAAGGAAAAGTCGAGCTTGCTCAATCATTCCATCAGCTCGATCATGTACAATACATGATCAGTGACAGAGGCACCATCCCGCATTTTGGCGTTGAAGATGGCACAACTAGTCTTGTGCCTCTCCACGTCATCGGGTGTGCCAAAGGCATCCTCCAACACTTGAAGCATGTCCTTTGGCTGAGCCGTCTCGAATCTGCGACTGAACTCGTCGCTCATGAAGCCAGCATGATACAGCGCACCGTGGTCCGATCACTGAGCCACTTCTGGTAAGTGTCTCTGACTGTTCCACATGCATTGACAGCTGACTCCTCAGGTGCAGGATCCATTATCACATATAGGATCCGTTCATGCTCCAGGACTATCTTCAACTTTCGGTACCAGCTACCGAAGTTGGGTCCCACCAACTTATCATTGTCCAACAATGATCGGAGCGATAGGGAAGTGGCCATATTTGCACAAAGGAGAACCATAACCTAATTAGTAATTGATTCATTAAACCTAAAGATTTGGACTTTAATCAAAAGGTTTCTCCCACTATTTTATTCGAATTGGTAGCCTCTACCTCCAACTCGAGGAATTATCCTAATTCTTAGCGGGTACTAGAATCCACTTAGACTGCACACAAGCCCAACTTTGGTTGGTCAACCCATGTACATCTAAGGGTAGGTTCATAACCAATTGTTTCTCTAAACAATTTTTAGTAATTTTAATTTTGCCCCAGAAACCTAATCAGTAGGCTTTGGCCTCCACTGTAAGGATCCAGTTAGGTCCAACCATTAACATGATCATACTTGGTGTATCTAACCAACGAATGATTAAGCCCAACTTTGGTTGGCTCACCTAACCACCATTAGAGAGACACTTCCAAGTCGTCATATGATGAGTGATAATTTCATTAGTCAACAAGCACCAGGCCTTTGGGTCTGCAATGATTATTGAGTTAATGGACTCATTATCAAACACCTTAATGGGAGGCTATGACTCAGTTATCTCCATAACTTTATCATTTTAAGGACCTAATAATTTTAGAGGATTTAAATAATATAGAGGATGAAGTCAGATGAACCAGCTTATCATGATCCTCCCACTGGCTTCACCAAGTCAGCTTAAGGGAGACCAGGGCTGGTCTAGGAGCACCTAAATCAGTCACACTGATTTACCTAGCTGACATGGGTCAGCTCGAATAGTCAAGTGATCCGATCAAAACATAATTTCACCAAGAGGCCAGGTAAGTTCGATCAGTGGGAGGGTCTGCCAAAGCTTGCCTTAGACACCATCAGAAATGGCCAGGTAAGCGGGCTCCCAATTAAAAACCACCGGTCTGGTTTACCTTAGACACCAACTGGTTTAATTAGTTTCGATTAGATCAACCTAATAGTTCGTGCTAGACCGCTTAGCCAAGAATCAAGTCCATTTGGTTCTCGTTAAAGATATGGACTTGACCAACTACAACTATTGTAATTGATCTAGAGAATCCTTGACCTAATCTAAGACAACAATTGATTAGATTTAGTCAATTCTCTAATTAAGTCCATCTTTAATCTAACCATAGGTCTAACCCAATTAATGGACCTAATTCCACTAACCCATTAACCCAATGTGTTATGATTTGTGTCTTAGGTTCTTCAATTCACAATCCTAGAACCTAATCAAACAACTTCTTAATTCTTAATTAAGTTTTGGGCTGAGGGTTGGGTTCGGCTTTTCAAAAAATAATTTTCATATTTGTAAAATAATTTTACAATATGATTCTACCAACCATATTGCATGTTTGATTCATAATCAAGATGCAAGTGAAATAAACATGAAACTACTTTAGATCTAATCTAAACAGGTTCATGTAATTGAAACAATTTCAACTTTAAACAATTTCTTTGCACAAAAATTATTAACAAAGAGATTTTATTTCAGATTTAAACATCTTTTAAATCTAATAAATCATAAATTTAATCTAGATCATATCTAATAAATTTATGATTAAAGATAGATCTACACAAACTAGGACAACCTTTGCACTGTAAGGGGTAAACCTTACAGCAGGACAACCTTGCAGTTTGTGATTGATCTAAAATTTTAATTTCAGATTTAATAATCAGATTATAAATTAGATCTAATCTAAAAATAATCTAAGCATGTATAAATAATCATGTAATAAAGAACCTAGGCTCTGATACTAATTGAAGGAACCAGATCTAGGGTTTCAGGGTTAGATCTTGAAACTTTTTCAAGATCATACAGCGGAAGACTAAAATAAATCAAAATTTATTTTCTAAAATCAGAAAATCCCTAGATCTAAGATCCTATTACATGATTATTACATAGCATTAAATCAAAAATTAAAATATATATAAATATAGTATGAACTACATGTTGATCATATCAACATGTTTCTATACTAGCTACATCTAATGTATGTATTAAACAATAGATCAGATCTATTACCTTGAAAGTTAGATATTCTAACTGTTGGGTATAAAATACCCACAGCCGGAGTCCTCAGTAGAATCGACTACATGATAACTTCGCCCGGGCTCCTACGGGAGCCGGGCTCCTTCACCGAGAACTCCAACAACTTCAGCCGCAAGCAGACTCCGCCCGGACTCCTACGGGAGCCGGGCTCCGTCGCCAACATCGACTACAGGACAGCTCCACCTGGACTCCTACGGGAGCCGGGCTCCACCGCCGACATCGACTACAGGACAACTCCGCCCGGACTCCTACGAGAGCCGGGCTCCGCCGCCACATCGACTACAGGACAGCTCTGCCCGGACTCCTACGGGAGCCGGGCTCCGCCGCCGACACCGACTACAGGACAGCTCCGCCCGGACTCCTACGGGAGCCGGGCTCCACCGCCGACATCGACTACAGGACAGCTTCGCCCGGACTCCTACGGGAGCCGGGCTCCACCGCCGACATCGACTACAGGACAGCTCCGCCCGAACTCCTATGGGAGCCAGGCTCCGCCGCCGACATCGACTACAGGACAGCTCCGCCCGGACTCCTACGGGAGCCGGGCTCCATCCTCAGCATCAACCGCTGGTAGGCCTCGTCCGGACTCCTATGGGAGCCGACCTCCCTCTAACTTTAATTGCAGAGAGACTTAGCCCGGACTCTTATGGGAGCCGGGCTTCATCCTCGACGCCAACAACTTCAGCCACAAGCAGACTCCGCCCGGACTCCTACGGGAGCCAGGCTCCGCCGCCGACATCGACTATAGGATAGCTCCGCCCAGACTCCTACGGGAGCCGGGCTCCGTCCTCAACGTCAACTGCTGGTAAGCCCGCCCGAACTACTACGGGAGCCGGACTTCGCCTTTAACCTTGACTGCAAGAAGACTTCGCCCGGACTCCTACGGGAGCCGAGCTTCATCCTCAACTCCAATAGCTGCAAGGCAGACTGCGACCGGACTCCTACAGGAGTCGGACGGACTCCTACGAGAGCCGGACTCCGCCGATAACTTCAACAGCGAGCAGACTCCGCCCGGACTCCTACGGGAGCCGGGCTCCGTCCTCAACGTCAACTGCTGGTAAGCCCCGCCCGGACTCCTACGGGAGCCGGACTTCGCCTTTAACCTTGACTGCAGGAAAACTTCGCCCGGACTCCTACGGGAGCCGAGCTCATCCTCAACTCCAACAGCTGCAAGGCAGACTGCGACAGGACTCCTACGGGAGCCGGACTCCGCCGATAACTTCAGCAGCGAGCAGACTCCGCCCGGACTCCCACGGGAGCCGGGCTCCATCCTCAACGTCAACTGCTGGTAAGCCCGCCCGAACTCCTACGGGAGTCGGACTTTGCCTTTAACCTTGACTATAGGAAAACTTCGCCCGGACTCCTACGGGAGCCGGGCTCCATCCTCGATTCCAACGGCTGCAGACGATCTTCGTCCGGACCTCTACGGTGGCCGGACTCTGACCACTGCGAACTTCAACCGACAGATCAGCACTCCCAGGCCAAATTACGGCCACGATTCTGCTACATTTCCTGTGGTGGATTCCGCGCAGCCCACCACTCCCTGACAGGCCGCAGTAACGATCGCAGCACTGCTCCACTCCTATGATGGATCCCTCACGGCTCCATTACTACCTGACCAGCCACGATAAACGGCCATGTGTTGCCCAGCTATGCAACCCAAGAGGGGGGGTGAATTGGGTTTTAAAGATTTTAGGCTTAACTAATTACTTGTAAAAATTATATATCAAAAGCTTGATGAATGAGGAGAGAGACTTTAGTTTGAGATTAATTACTTAAAACAAGAATGCAAGGATATAATGGAGAATTAAAGAGAAACAATAAAGCATGCCACAAACACAATGATTTATAGTGGTTCGGTGCCAACCTTGCACCTACATCCACTCCCCAAGCTCCTACTTGGGAATTCCAATCCACTATACTTTGTATTCAACCCGAATACAACCGTCGGAAACTCCGACACTAGCTATCCCAAGCTAGTCCACTTGTTTCCGGGTACAAGCCGACCCAATACACTCCGATTTCAGGTTCGGATCAACCTTTCCTTGTTTTGGAAACCCTCCAAAACAAAAACAATTACTCACAAGATAAAATCAGTTTAGAGCACAAATAAGTACAAGAATAGCTCCTTAAGTAAGCGAATATAACAATAAATACGCTTTACTCAAATGAAGAAGCCCCTCTTGGATTTCCTCAAAGTGGATGAGAGATGAAGTAAATGCTTGAGGAGTTGGTGAGCTTGATTGATGGCTTCTTGAAGGCTTTTAAATGAGCTCTTGTATGATGTTGAGTAGTTGGCTTGAAAAACCTTCTCTTGAATGCACTTGAATGCCCTCTTGAATGCTCTTGATTTTCTCTTTTCAAATCACTTGAATGCCTCTTGGATATTTGGATCTCTCTCTTTTTTGTTTTCCACCTTTTGAAACCTTTTATAGCCTTAAGAGACAAGGGAAAACAAACTAGGCAGAAAAAGAGCCGTTAGAGCACAAAAAGCAGCATTAAAAAGCAACCAAATCTGGCCAAAAACTAGCCGTTACAGGCAAATCCCGTCATATGAGTCGACTCATGAGTCGACTCATGCCTCAGGGTCGACTCATGAGTCGACCTCTGTTGCAAAGTCCAGAGATTTGGTTTCTGGATTTTCTTGGCCCAAAACAGCAGAAGTCGACTCATGAGTCGACTCATGCCTTGTGGGTCGACTCATGAGTCGACTCACAGGTCGTGCCAAGCCAGAAAACCAGCGTGCCATGGCTAATCTTTGCGTGCCAATCAGCTCATAGTTTCATGAGTTGACTCATGAGTCGACTCATGAACTTCAAACCTTCATAACTCCAAAAATATAAGTCCAAAAACCATGAAACTTTCACCAATAGATTACATATCATTTGTTCTACACGATGATGCTATCAAATCAGAGTTTTGATGAAATTATGATTTTGCCCCTGTAGAGCATAAGGTCTTTTTCAAATAAAAAATATTTGTATCCCTTCAAACTGTTTTGTAGTCATCAAAATCAATCTAGGACCAACAATCTCCCCTTTTTGATGATGACAAAAATTTGAACAAAAGCATTTTTCTGAATCATGAATTTCAACAGATTGTATTTTAGGTGCATATGCTTGAAAAGAGTATGATTCTTTTGGCATGTGATACAAATGGTTATATGCATAAATAGTTTGTCCATTTGCTTAAAGATTGGAAGATATGCTCATTGGATAATTGTTTTGGTGTTAGAGCAGAAAATTTGATTTTATTATCAGAGCAAACTGTATTTTGAAAAAATTTTCTCAATTCTCAAAACTAGTCATGTGTGCCAAAGCATATTAATAGTTGATTTGGAAAGAGTATTAGATCATTTAAGTTTAAGATGTATCAGAGCAAGAGAAATGAAAATTTGCAATGTATCAGTGTAGGGAAAACAATTTTACAAAGTATCAGAGAAAAATTTTGCAAAGTATCAGAGTAATAAAAAAGTTTTTCAATGTATCAGAGTAAAATTGAGTAATGTATCGGAGTAGTAAAAAAAATTGTCAAAGTATTAGAGCAATGTATTCAATATATCAGAGTGGGTTTGGAATTTGAAAGCCTATCAAAGCATATTCAATGGTTTACAGCAAATCAGAGTATGAGTAATTTTAAAAGGTACTTATTTGCAGTATATTTAGCATTTGTACTTAAAATTGTCAATGTATTAATTTCTCATAATTTGTAGTGTTTGCTTTTGATGGATTTCTTTGTGTTTAATTTCTCCCCCTTTTTGACATCATCAAACAAGGTTAAGTCCTTTTTCTGAAGCATTCTTTAATTTCTCCTCTTGTAGGGTTTGCTCCCCCTTAATGAAGCAACTATTAACAGCAATCATAAAATGATAATACCATAAAGAGAAGACAATATTTCACAAAAGAGAATATATAACCAAAGTAAGATAATCATCATTCCAAAGGTAAAGCCATAATTGTTTCAGTACATAGATTGTAACATAAAAAGTATCATACAAAGTCAACTAGCTCATGTCAATACATGGCCCCAAAAATACAGATCCTAGAAAGACAAAACACTAACACCTAGGATCTAGAAATGATCAAGATAAGTCAATGATCGGAATCATCAGAAATGTGATAAGGAGCAGATGGATCTGATCTGAGATGCGTCCTCGACCCCGTCTGCCTCTGGCACGAGGGAAGAACTGGCACGAGCAGGCGAACGGGAGGAACTGGGTGGCTGAGAACGCTGAGAAGCTAGGGACTGAACTGAAAGGGTAAGTCTGATGGAGTCAAGTACAGTCAGTGCCCTGGAGACAGCCTGGAGAAGTGCAGTGAACTGAGTAGTAGCTTGCTCACTTGATCCTCTGATCTCCTTCCTCAGTAACTCATAACCGCCCTCAAGAGCTCCTCTGAGTCTGCCGGCCTCTGCAGTGAGATCAGTGACCTCAATCGTAGACTCCTGAGGCTGAGGGTGTGCCAAATCGAAGACCTGCCCCTGTAACTCGAGAACTCTGCCAGTCAGTCTCAGTACAGTGTCCTCAAGCTGCTGAATCCTCATGGACTGATCTGCCATCATCTGATATACTGTGGAGATGTGGGGAGTCAAAGTCTGATCAGTAGAAGTAGCCCCTGGTACAAATGAAGTACTGCTCATCTGACTCGACATCAAAGAGACCATACGCTGTGCAATCCGCTCAATCTGATAATCGGACAGTGTGAACTCTGCGGAGGTGCTCTGCTCTCTGGCTGATGCACAGGTGTGGGTATCCTGGTAAACTCAGAAGGGCCAGCCTCTGGATCCGGAAAGAACTGTATATCTGGTGAAGCTTCCCTGAAGTCATGAACAGGAGATGATGGACCTTCTTCTTCTTCAGCTCTGACTCTCTGCTGTATCCTCAGCTCTTTCTTCTGCTCTCTCTTCTGCTCTTTCTTCTGTTCTTTCCTCAGCTCCCCTGATCCAACCACCACCACTTTTGTGAACCCCATTCGATGCAAGGTGTGTAGGTTGAAGGTATCAACATGAGACAGTTTGGTGGGAGCCTCCCCCTCACAACTAACTCCAAACCTCCTGAAAACTCTAGTCAGGGCCATACCATAAGGCAAATGTGCCTTAGATCTGTTCAGAGTCTCTCTCATGGCCTCTATCATAAGTGCTGGGAGGTTTAGGGGGGTTTCTGTGATAATGTGAAACATAATGCATATGTCCTGCCTGACAGAAGATCGTGCCTACCACTCCTAGGGAAGAAAAGTTTTGTGACCATTTGATGTAAGATTCTCATTTCTATAGGTAAAATCTTGGCTCTAGTTTATTCAATTCCCTTGGTAGGTTCCCCAAGTAATAACACTATACCTTCTTCTTTCACGGGAGTTCCATGTATGCATAACCTTCACTAGGTAAGTGTAAAATCTCCCCTAAAATGACAGGATCCAGACAGATATCAATCCCTTTCACAGTTGAAGTTACTGACCCATTTCCATAAATAAGATTCTGATAAAACTCCCTAACAAGGTCAACAAAGGTGACTTCTTTGAGTGAACAGTAAAAGCTCCATCCCTGATTTTTGATCTTACTTGCTAAAGAAAATCCCTCACTTTCAAAGAACCGGAAGTCAATGTTTTTCCCGGTTTCTACTTTTCTATCTGAGAGAGGGTTCTTACTGGGGTTTGAGAAGACTGTGAAGGACCTTGAACTGAAGCTGGAACGGGAGCAGAGGAGGACTGTGCCGCTTGCCTTTTCTTTCTGACATTTCTTCAAGTTCCGGACAGACTTTCTCCTTTGGGGAAGTTCATTTTTGGTGCCATAACCTCTTCAATACCAGGCGAGGAGACTTGAGGAGCAAGTGAGAGAGTGGAGGAAGGATCACAAGAGAGTGATTTGAGGTTTTGGAGGAGAGAATGAGTGGATTTGAGAGGGACGGTGGAGTGCTAGGGCACGCTCCAACCGTGAAGAACAAGGGAAGAGGTCACAAAAGAACCTTTCCCCGAGTGGCGATTTGCGGTGGAGAGGAGGCGGGAGGAGTTCCACAAGCTAAGCCTTGGAAATGGAGCAAAGGGAGAAGGGAGAATGGATTTCGGAAGGAGGAAGACGAGCGTGAGGGTCGGCTCACGAACAGTAATTCAAAATATAAACCCTTCAGCCCGTTGGAAGTTGCTGGGAATTACAAGTTTGCCATTGAGTCGACTCATGGGGTCGACTCATGAAGTTCAGAAAATCAGGAAAAATGTGAATAAATTCCAGAAAAATTTGAAATTTGGGGAGAAGGAGTTTAGCTCTAAGATGAGTTTTTAGAAAAAAAACTGAGCTTTTGGGACCAAGAAAGGTGTTGGAAATTGAGCTCTTAGGAAATTTTGACCATAAATCATTGGAATTTGAAAATTAATTCAGGCAAATGGATCAAGAATTCCTAGATTTCTCCTAATTTCACAGAATCTATCCTCACTAAGGGCCTTTGTAAAGTATCAGCTAATTGATTTTCGGTGCAAACATATTCAAGAATTATATTTTTGTTTTGAACATGTTCTCTTATGAAGTGATGTCTTATTTCAATATGTTTGGATCTTGAGTGTTGAATAGGATTTTTAGATAGATTATGGCACTTGTGTTGTCACATCTTATTGGTGTTTCATTAAGTTTAATTCCAAAGTCTTCGAGTTGTTGCTTAATCCACAAGATTTGAGCACAACAACTTCCGGCTGCAATGTATTCGGCCTCAGCCGTAGAAGTGCTACCGAATTTTGTTTCTTGCTAAACCATGAGATTAGGTTAACTCCAAGAAATTGACAAGTTCCACTTGTGCTTTTTCTATCTATTTACATCCAGCAAAGTCAGCATCAGAATATCCTAATAAATCATTTGTGAGTCCTTAGAGTACCATAACCCTAAAGTTTGAGTACCATTTAAGTATCTAAGGATTCTTTTAACAGCATTCAAATGAGATTCTTTAGGATTAGATTGATATCTAGCACATAAACAAACACTAAACATGATATCAGGCCTACTTGCAGTTAAATATAATAATGATCCAATCATACCTCTATAGTATTTTAAGTCTACACATTTACCTTCATCGTCCTTGTCAAGCTTACATGAGGGACTCATTGGTGTGCCAATGGGTTTGGAGTTCTCCATTCCAAATCTTTTGAGTAGTTCCTTGGTGTACTTGCTTGGTGATGGAGATTCCCTCTTTTGATTGTTTGATCTGGAGTCCGAGGAAGAAGGTGAGTTCTCCCATCATGCTCATCTCGAACTCCCCCCTGCATAAGCTTAGCAAAGTCTTGACAAAGGGATTCATTAGTAGACCCAAAAATTATGTCATCAACATAAATTTGTATAACTAACATATCATTTTGATTTCTTTTGATAAAGAGGGTTGTATCTACATTACCTCTTGAAAAACCATTATTTAGTAAAAATTTGCTTAGTCTATCATACCATGCTCTAGGTGCTTGTTTTAATCCATATAAAGCCTTATTTAATTTAAAAACATGATTAGGAAAGGCATGATTTTCAAATCCAGGGGGTTGTTCTACATAAACTTCTTCAGCAATAATCCATTAAAAATGCACTTTTAACATCCATTTGAAACAATTTGAATTTCATAAAGCAAGCATATGCAAGTAGAAGTCTAATGGCTTCTAATCTAGCTACTGGTGCAAAGGTTTCATCAAAATCAATCCCTTCTTCTTGATTATATCCTTTAGCAACCAATCTTGCTTTATTTCTAATTACATTACCATGCTCATCTAATTTGTTTCTAAAGACCCATTTGTGCCAATTATTGAACAGTTTTTAGGTCTTGAAACCAAAGTCCAAACATTATTTCTTTCAAATTGATTAAGTTCCTCTTGCATTGCATTAATCCAATTATGATCTTTTTCAGCTTCTTCAATAGTTTTAGGTTCAAAATGAGATACAAAAGCACAATGATTAAACACATCTCTAAGTGAAGAGCGAGTTTTTACACCATGCATAGGATCACCAATAATTAACTCCTTAGGGTGGTTGTGAACATACCTCCATTCCTTGGGTAGGTCATTTGTACCTTGAGGTTGTTCTTGAATTTCCTCACCTATCTCATCTTGTTTGTCTTCTTGTTCCTTGTCCTCTGGAGTGGCTGAATCTTTCAGAGTATCTCCTTCATACCTTCTATTAATGGATCTGCATCATCAACACCTCATTCTTCCTTGAAGGAAGATCGTTAGATTCATCAAAGACAACATGAATGGACTCCTCAACTACTAAAGTTCTTTTATTAAAAACTCTAAAAGCTTTACTAGTAGAGGAGTAACCCAGAAAGATTGCTTCATCTGATTTTGCATCAAATTACCAAGTCTTTCCTTGCTATTATTTAATACAAAACATCGGCAGCCAAAACATGAAAATATGCAATATTTGTTTTCTTCCTTTCCAAAGTTCATAGGGGGTTTTCTTAAAAATTGTCTGATCAAAGCACGATTTAAAATGTAACATGCTGTGTTAATAGCTTCCGCCCAAAAATATCTTGGAAGGTTGCTTTCACAAAGCATGGTACGGGCCATTTCTTCTAAGGTTCTGTTTTCCTTTCAACTACCCCATTTTGTTGGGGTGTTCTAGGAGCAGAGAAGTTATGGCCGATTCCATTCTCATCACAAAATTTTTCAAAGTCTTGATTTTCAAATTCAGTTCCATGGTCACTTCTAATATTTTGAATGAAAATCCTTTTTCATTAGTGACTTTTCGATGAAATTTAGTGAAAATATGAAAAGTTTCATCTTTGTGTGCCAAAAAGAAAACCCAAGTAAAACGTGAATAATCATCTTTATTACAAAACCATATCGTTTTCCTCCTAGACTTGTGGTTCTAGTTGGTCCAATAAATCCATATGCAAAAGCTCTAATGGTCTAGAAGTTGAAACAATGTTTTGGATTTAAATGAAACTCTAGTTTGCTTACCTAGTTGACATGCATCACAAATCCTATCTTTTCAAAATTCAGTTTAGGCAAGCCATGAACTAATTCTTTCTTAATTAATTTTGAAAGAGAATGCATGCTAATGTGAGCAAGTCTACGATGCCAAAGCCAACTAGTCTCATTAACTTTAGCATTTAAGGATACTAGGCATTGCATGTCTAATTTGGCTAAATCATTTAGATCTACCATATAAACATTGCCATGTCTATGTCCTATAAATTTGATGCCATCATTAATAGGACTAGTCACAATACAAACAGATGATTCAAAACTACTTTATACCCTTTATCACAAAATTGACTAATGCTAAGTAAGTTATGCTTTAACCTTTAACTAACAAAACATTTTCAATATATTTGGAGGGAGTGATACCAATGTTACCTATCCCGATGATCTTTCCTTTGCCATTATCTCCAAGGTGACCATCCCTCCATCCTTAGCATCAAGCGTGATGAATTGTGATTCATCACCAGTCATGTGTCTCGGAGCATCCACTGTCCAGATACCATTTCCTGTTTTCTCCATGGGATGCTAGACACACCTGCAACAAATATCAAGTTTTTTGTTTTAGGTACCCAAGCTTTCTTGGGTCCTTTTTGGTTAGTCAAGATGGTTCCTTTTGGAACCCATATTTTCTTTACAGTTATGTTTGCACAAGTGTAAGATTTATGTCCTATTCTACCACATTTAAAACAAGTAGTATTGGTAGGCTTGTTACTTGAATAATTTACATAAATATTTTCAGAAATTTTTGTTTCTTTAAGGGGTTATAGCCAAGTCCGGCCTTATCATATACGGCCTTTGATTTTCAAGAATCATATTTAGTTTGTTTGAACTTAAGGTGAATTATCTACTATAGGTTTCAGCTTATTAATATCATTCTTTAGGCTTTGGTTCTCTTGAAGCAAAGTAGATTTTTCAATTGAAAGATTTTCTGCTTGTTTTACTAAAGACTGATTTTTCAATTTTAGTTCTTGTTTTTCATTCCTAGTTTCTTCAATTCATCAATAAATCATTGAAGGCTTCATGCAATTCTTCAAAAGTAAATTCATAGGGGTTTCAGAAATTACCTCATTATCGTGTGCCATAAGGCACAGGTTGGCTTGTTCTGTTGAGGTCTCCTCATCGGAGCTTGAGTCGTCGCTCGCACTCCATGTGGCATCATTGCCTTCTTTTTGAACTTTTTGGGACCTTTCTTCAATTGTGGACATTCGGATTTGAAATGCCCCGGCTTCTTGCACTCATAGCATATAAGGGGTTGATCTTTTTCTTTCTCTTTGCTTTGTTCCCCTTTTGTGAAAGGTCTCTTTCTCATCCCCTGTTTCCTCTTTCTTAGAACTTCTTGAATCTTCGGGTGATGAGTGCCATTTCTTCATCCTGTTCTTCATCTTCTGTGTCGTCAGTTTCTTCATCAGGAGAGGCTGTGGATTTGAGGGCAATGGTTCTCTTCTTTTGACTTCATCCTCTTGATGTTGCTTCATGCTAAGCTCGTGAGTCATCAAGGATCCAAGAAGCTCTTCTAGAGGTAGAGTGTTCAAGTCCTTTGCTTCTTGGATAGCAGTCACCTTGGCTTCCCAGGTTCTTGGCAATGACCTGAGAATCTTCCTACAAGCTCACTGTTAGTATAAGATTTGGCCAAGACTCTTCAAACCATTAATTATGTCAGTAAAGCGAGTAAACATAGCAGTTATGGACTCATCATGCTCCATTTTAAATAACTCATATTTATGTACAAGCATGTTTATTTTAGACTTCCTTTACTTGATTTGTTCCCTCATGGGTTACTTCTAACCTATCCCATATTTCTTTAGCAGATGCACAGGTAGAAATGCGATTAAAATTCATTTGCATCAAGTGAACAATAAAGAACATTCATAGCTTTAAGCATTTAACTGTGCCAATTTCTTATCAACTCATCCCATTCTCTTTCGGGTTTGGTTGACTCCTCACCATCTATTATCTTGGTGGGTGTGTGTGGACCGTTCACTATGATACTCCACATATCATAGTCTAGTGCTTGTATGAAAATCTTCATCCGAGCTTTCCAATAGGTGTAATTAGACCCATTGAAAAGTGGAGGTCGGTTGGTAGATTGCCCCTCGGCTAGAGAAGTGCCGACGTGGGTTGCCATAGATCTTTGGCTCTTTGATTGTTAGATCAAAGAAGGGCTAGAGCACCGGGCTCTGATACCACTTGTTGCCCAGCTATGCAACCCAAGAGGGGGGTGAATTGGGTTTTAAAAATTTTAGGCTTAACTAATTACTTGTAAAAATTATATATCAAAAGCTTGATGAATGAGAGAGAGACTTTAGTTTGAGATTAATTACTTAAAACAAGAATGCAAGGATATAATGGAGAATTAAAGAGAAACAATAAAGCATGCCACAAACACAATGATTTATAGTGGTTCGGTGCCAACCTTGCACCTACATCCACTCCCTACTTGGGAATTCCAATCCACTATACTTTGTATTCAACCCGAATACAACCGTCGGAAACTCCGACACTAGCTATCCCAAGCTAGTCCACTTGTTTTCCGGGTACAAGCCGACCCAATACACTCCGATTTCAGGTTCGGATCAACCTTTCCTTGTTTTGGAAACCCTCCAAAACAAAAATAATTACTCACAAGATAAAATCAGTTTAGAGCACAAATAAGTACAAGAATAGCTCCTTAAGTGAGCGAATATAACAATAAATACGCTTTACTCAAATGAAGAAGCCCCTCTTGGATTTCCTCAAAGTGGATGAGAGATGAAGTAAATGCTTGAGGAGTTGGTGAGCTTGATTGATGGCTTCTTGAAGGCTTTAAATGAGCTCTTGTAATGTTGAGTAGTTGGCTTGAAAAACCTTCTCTTGAATGCACTTGAATGCCCTCTTGAATGCTCTTGATTTTCTCTTTTCAAATCACTTGAATGCCTCTTGGATATTTGGATCTCTCTTTTTGTTTTCCACCTTTTGAAACCTTTTATAGCCTTAAGAGACAAGGAAAACAAACTAGGCAGAAAAAGAGCCGTTAGAGCACAAAAAGCAGCATTAAAAAGCAACCAAATCTGGCCAAAAACTAGCCGTTACAGGCAAATCCCGTCATATGAGTCGACTCATGAGTCGACTCATGCCTCAGGGGTCGACTCATGAGTCGACCTCTGTTGCAAAGTCCAGAGATTTGGTTTCTGGATTTTCTTGGCCCAAAACAGCAGAAGTCGACTCATGAGTCGACTCATGCCTTGTGGGTCGACTCATGAGTCGACTCACAGGTCGTGCCAAGCCAGAAAACCAGCGTGCCATGGCTAATCTTTGCGTGCCAATCAGCTCATAGTTTCATGAGTTGACTCATGAGTCGACTCATGAACTTCAAACCTTCATAACTCCAAAAATATAAGTCCAAAAACCATGAAACTTTCACCAATAGATTACATATCATTTGTTCTACACGATGATGCTATCAAATCAGAGTTTTGATGAAATTACGATTTTGCCCCTGTAGAGCATAAGGTCTTTTTCAAATAAAAATATTTGTATCCCTTCAAACTATTTTGTAGTCATCAAAATCAATCTAGGAGCAACAGATAGATCTAAAAAGATGCTTGGGTTATCCCAATCCACGTACATAGATACTGTGCTGAAGAGGTTCAGCATGGAGAATTCCAAGAAGGGCTATCTATTGATAGGCCATAGAATTTCTCTCTAAGAAGGATTGTCCGACAAGTCCTGAAGAGAGAGCGTATGAGTAGAGTCCAATATGCTTTGGCTGTGGGATCTATCATGTACGCCATGATATGTACAAGATCAGATGTGGTATACTCACTAGGAGTAGTGAGTAGATACCAATCTGATCCTTGAGAAAACCACTGGAATGTGGTTAAAGCCATCCTTAAGTATTTGAGAAATACTAAGGACCAATGGTTGGTTTATGGTGAGTCAGATCTGAAACTTGTAGGGCTCACAGACTCCAGCTTTCAATCTGACCATGATGACAGTAGAAGCATGTTAGGTTATATCTCTACTCTGAATGGTGGAGCTATTGCTGGAAGAGTTTCAAGTAGCATACTGTGGCAGCCTCTGTTTGTGAAGCGGAGACATCGCAGCATCAGATACCGTGAAGATAGCTGTGTGGCTGAAAATTCATCACTGAGCTCAGAGTAGCACCCTCCCTTGATGGTCCAGTCCTGCTCTACTGCGACAGCACTGGTGCCATAGCTAAGGCGAAAGAACCCAAAGCACACCAGCAGACGAAGCACATTTTGCATCGCTTCCACCTGGTCTGAGAAATCGTGGATCGAGGTGACGTCGACCTTTAGAAGATCGATAGAAAGGAGAACCTGGCTGACCCCTTCACTAAAGTCCTGACGATAAAGGAGTTCGACAACCACAAGTCGAAGATGGGTATTAGATACTATGCCGAGTGGCTTTAGACAAGTGGAGTTGTTGGAAATATATCCCAAAAGCTAATCGTCAAGCTGTTGACGGTTGAGCAACCAAGTATTGTAATTGATTTGTTAATAAATAAAATATATTTGGCATCTTCATCATAAGCTTTCATCTTCTAATGAACTCCGTTGATGATGAAGTCCATAGGACTATTTAAGTTCGATAAAGAAAGGATTTATCGATTAGTCCTTAAAATTATTCACGACAAAATGATCAGCTGTTAATAAAGACGACAGCTTCTATCGAGCATAGGTCGCTGTAGGCCATATGGGTTGGTTATCCTTTTAACCAAGGAGTGTGGAGACACTGGTATGGCATACAAGTGAGATGTAAGGGAACATCGTCATTGAACGTGACCAACTCCAGAGCATTTTGCTGTCGAGAATGTCTCTGATGGGATATAGGTATAAGTATCCTTAGACCTGAGATCGCCTTAGTGACTTGCAAGCAACTCACTGTGCTTTGATACGGACTAACTAAATTTTAATTTAGGGACGAAAGACTTTTGGCATAGTCAAAGTACTTGCGAAGTCAGAGTGTGATCGAGATGGGATTGACCAATCCAAGAGTTGGAGAAGAATGAGTCGCTGTATTTCAATTTAGCAAAACCTTGGCTAGGGTAATCTATCAGATGGATTTAATATTTTGAAATACAATGTGGACAACCTGATCAGAGTTGACAATTGAACTTTGAGATATTCTATGATAATTTGGTCAAGGAGATGAATTATATGGAAACTATATCCACATAGGTTCTAAGGATGTTTCTACACATTCGACCTGTCCGGTCGTCGGATACCATTGCTAGATGGTCACTTCTTCGATTGGTATAAAAATTTATTCCTGTGCTACGGCTTAAGTTTGGACTTATGAGGTCACACACATTAGAGTTCATGATCCGATCGGATGGTTGATCAATGATTAAGAATCGTTCTAGGGTTAAATGATCAATACGATAGACATTTAACCCAGTGCAAGTGTTGCAGGAGGATCGATTAGCAATTTGATTGCTAATTGGCTTAATTTGATTAAGCCAATGGGTTAAAATTAAGTCTAATTAAATATGATTTAATTAGATTTGGTTGGGCTTGATTGGATCAAGTCCAATTGGTTTATTGGATAAGCAATTGCAAGAAAAAAACTAGTCCTAGTTCAATTAGGATTGGGTCAACCTAATTTTTAATTTGATTAGAAAATTAAATATGATTTAAATCTAATTTAATATGATTAAATTAGATTTCTAATTGGGTTAAGACCTATTTTAATTGGGTTGATCTAATTTTGGTTTGATTTGGTCTGAAAAATCAAATTAAAACAAGTCATAAGTTAGAATCCTAGTAAGACTAGGATTCCACCTTGCGCCACATAAACCCTCCCCACATCCTCTCTCTTATTCCACACCAATCCCCTCTTATTTTGTGCGACAAAAGCCCTCTCCCAGGTCTCTCTAAGTCCACAAAATATTTTCTCTCTTCTTTCTTACATGGAAGGTGGTTTGGATCAAATCAAAGAGGAATAAGTTTGGATTTCAAATTCTGTAAGATAGAGTTTTAAAAATCCAATACTCTTTCAATTTTGCACCGAATTTATCCAAATCTTTTTTAAAATTTTTGTAACTTTTAGGGTACATATTGTGCACCCTTTTTTGATAGTCCATGCATGAAAATAAAGAAGAGGTGCTCAAGAGTTGGGCGCCCCTTATCTTGCATATTTGGATAAGCCTTGACTAGGTATTTGACCTAGACAAGGACTCTATCATATCTCTCTCTATAAAATGAGTTTCTTCATAAAATTTTGGAAAAATATAGATTTGAGATACCTTTGGGCCATCCAAAAATAAAAGAGAAAGACCTTTGGTCGTGGAGATATAATAGACACAAGATAGGATGTTTAGAGAGAAAATGAGAAGAAGAAGAAGAGGGTCTTCTTCTAGGGTTGTTTGTTTTCATCTCTTTCCTTTTTCCATCTTGAGTTTCTGAGAGTGTCTCAGATTTGAAACTCTCTTCCTACTTCTCATCTTTGGAAGAGTCCAAATCAAGAAGAGGACACTGATCAACTATCAAAGAAGGATCAGCGCAGTACTAGCATACTGTGCTGATTTCCTGAAGCAGGACTTTTGGTCGAGATTCGTGGGCTCGTGTGGATGACTCCAAGAGGCCGGATGCATGTGCAGCTTACAACATTCTTAAGCTTGGATCAGCAAGGTTAGAACATCTAACTTGCAAGGTAATAGATCTGATCTATTGTTTAATACATACATTAGATGTAGTATAGAAATATGTTGATATGATCAACATGTAGTTCATGTTCTATATATTTTAATTTCAGATTTAATGCTATGTAATAATCATGTAATAGAATTTTAGATCTAAAGATTCTCTAGTTTTAAAAATAAATTTTAATTTATTTTAGTCTTCCACTGCATGATCTTGAAAAGTTTCAAGATATACCCTGAAACCCTAAATCTGGTTCCTACAATTGGTATCAGAGCCAGGTTCTTCATTACCTCATTATTTATACAAACTTAGATTATTTTTAGATTACATCTATATAATCTAATTATTAAATCTAAAATTAAATTTTGGATCAATCACGAACTGCAAGGTTTCCTGCTGTAAGATTTACCCCTTACAGTGCAAAGGTTGTCCTAGTTTGTGTAGATTTGTCTTTAATCATAAATTTGTTAGATATGATCTAGATTAAATTTATGATTTATTAGATTTAAAAAATATTTAAATCTGAAATAAAATCTCTTGTTAATAATTTTTGTGCAAAAAATTATTTAAAGTTGAAATTGTTCAATTACGTGAACCTGTTTAGATTAGATCTAAAGTAGTTTCATGTTTATTACACTTGCATCTTGATTATGAATCAAACATGCAATATGGTTGATAGAATCATATTTAAAATTATTTTACAAATATAAAAATTATTTTTTAAAATATCGAACCCAACCCTCAGCCCAAAACTTAATTGAGAATTAAGAAGTTGTTTGATTAGGTTCTAGGATTGTGAATTGAAGAATAAGACACAACCATAACACATTGGGTTAATGGGTTAGTGGGAATTAGGTCCATTAATTGGGTTAGACCTATGGTTAGATTAAGATGGACTTAATTAGAGAATTAACTAAATCTAATCAATTGTTGTCTTAGATTAGTCAAGGATTTTCTAGATCAATTACAATAGTTGTAGTTGGTCAAGTCCATATCTTTAACGAGAACCAATGGACTTGATTCTTGGCTAAGCGGTCAAGCATGAACTGTTAGGTTGATCTAATTGAAACTAATTAAACTAGTTGGTGTCTAAGGTAAATCAGATTGGTGGTTTTTAATTGGAGCCTACTTACCTGGCATTTCTGATGTGTCTAAGTCAAGCTTTGGCCGACCCTCCCACTGATCGAACTTACCTGGCCTCTTGGTGAAATTATGTTTTGATCGGATCACTTGACTATTCGAGCTGACCCATGTCAACTAGGTAAATCAGTGTGACTGATTTAGGTGCTCCTAGACCAGCCTTTTTAATGGTCTCCTTAAGCTGACTTGGTGAGCCAGTGGGAGGATCATGATACGCTGGTTCATCTGACCTCATCCTCTAAATTATTTAAATACTTTAAAATTATTAGATCCTTAAAATGATAAAGTTATGGAGATAACTGAGTCATAGCCTCCCATTAAGGTGTTTGATAATGAGTCCATTAACTCAATAATCATTGCAGACCCAAAGGCCTGGTGATTGTTGACTAATGGAATTATCACTCATCATATGATGACTTGGAAGGGTCTCTCTAATGGTGGTTCGGTGAGCCACCAAAGTTGGGCTTAATCATTCGTTGGTTAGATGCACCAAGTATGGTCATGTTAATGGTTGGACCTAACGGATCCTTATAGTGGAGGCAAAAGCTACTGATTAAGTTTATGGGGCAAAATTAAAATGACAAAATTTGTTTAGAAAAATAATTGGTTATGAACCTACCTAAGATATACATAGGTTGGCCAACCAAAGTTGGGCTTGTGTGCAGTCTAAGTGGATTCTAGTACCCACTAAGGAATTAGGGTAATTCTTCGAATTGGAGGTAGAGGCTACCAATTCGAATAAAATAGTGGGAGAAACCTTTGATTAAAGTTCAAATCTTTAGGTTTAATGAGTGAATTAATTAGGTTATGGTTCTCCTTTGTGCAAATATGGCCACTTCCCTATCGCTCCGATCATTGTTGATAATGATAAGTTGGTGGGACCCAACTTCGGTAGCTGGTACCGAAAGTTGAAGATAGTCCTAGAGCATGAACGGATCTTATATGTGATAATGGATCTTTCACTGAGGAGCCCGCTGCCAATGCACATGGAACAGTCAGGGACACTTACCAGAAGTGGCTCAGTAACCGGACCACGGTGCGCTGTATCATGCTGGCTACCATGGCATTGAAAGGTTTTAATACGTGACGGAAGCACGGATTTGAAAGCAATTATTATGAAATCATAAAAATAAAAACCTAACTCCAAGATACCTTATCAGAAATTAAACCATATAATATGCATTTAATATCATAATAAAGATATAGAAACATACCTCTTATCGCTAGACCCTAATTTGTCTTAGTTGCCGACAGCAATCTGTCTGGGTTTCCACAGGTGCCACGTGTTCACCCTCCAACGTTGATCCACACAAGGACTCGACCAACCCACTAGCACTTATTAAAAATACTCTACAATTAAATTTTGATTTATCAGAATTTAAATGCAATTTGGGCGGAACCTCCTTTCCTGGCTTTGCTGTCACACTGTTGGACCTTTTCGCTTCCTTCTTCTCCTTGTCTACTTAATTTTTATTCCAATTCTCTAATTTTTGAAAGATTTCTTGTCCTTTATCAGGACCTTATCTAGGCTAGAGCAAAAAGAATAAAGAAAATTGGATAAGCAGAGCCTCTTGTAAAAAGAAAGAAGATTTTCTGAATGCGCACAGACTCCTCGGGTGCACCCCTATTTATATTGCACGTAAAGGTGCAAACCAAAACATCTCACGCCCTCTGAAAATTATCTCACACCTCCTTTCTATTTTATATGCCCATAAATTAAGAAATGCATGTGTACATCAAAGTTGGGTTGAAGAGGCACCTTATTTCAGAAGGACTCTTCGATCTTAACTTATGGTGTTCACATGAGAAGTCACAAAGCTTCTCTATTTGGCGTCATCAACCCATGCCTTTGGATCTGGAAGGAAGCCCATCCAATGGCCAAGATAGAGGATGCCAACTTGAAGAATGGTGCAAGAGATTAAGGGGCGTGGATAAGTTAAAACTTATCTCCCCATTTGAAATTTCCAAGGGCGCTTCCAAGGGTGGTGCATTGATTTAATCCTTATCCCTTCTCCTAATTTTTCTATGATGTCTTAATACTCAGAAGAACTCTTAGGAACCTCCTAAGACATCTGAAAATCATTCGTAGAAAAAAGTCTCGAAGAAAAAAAATAGGAAAGATCAGATAAGGTGCCCATCTCTCATCCATGCGCCATGTGACACATGCGCATGGATTTAATTCTTACCATTCTCCTAATTTTCTATGAAGAGTTTAATACTTAGAAGACTCTTAGGTGCCTCCTAAGACATCTGAAAATCTCGTAGAATAAAAGTCATGGAGAAAAATAGGAAAGACCTTATTAAAGGTAGGCGCCAACTCCATCCATGCGCCATGTGGCTCATGCGCATGGATTCAAATCCACACAAGAGAGAGACTCTTAGGCATCTGGTTCCCTAGTTTTTGGCACCAACAGCAAGCCCAATTAAAACACTTCAAACCCACTTCAAGACCAAATCCAATTTGGCTCAAATTGGTTCTAAATTAACCCAAATCGGAATCCGATTCGAATTTG